>NC_092819.1:87237839-87297839 GCF_023375885.2 Dermacentor andersoni
TATCCGTTCTCTAATTTTACATTGCTTAAGCATTTGGGCTGACGTCGCCAATTAAGAGGAGCGTCTGTGTCAGTCTAATATTTAGTGCACCCCAATCATAGAAGGAAGAGACAATAGAAGGTGCAAAAGAATAATCAGAACTTCTACTCTTTGATTTCGACCGCCAAGAGAGTCTGGGTTTTCTATCGCTATTTTTTTTTCTTATATTACGGAACAGGACTTTCTTAAATTTACACGCGCAATTTCTTACTTTGGCCGATCAATGGCGTTTCATTTCCCGATCGATCTTTTCAAAATATACTCGCTTTAGTTCACGTACTTTTTTTATGAACACTTTCATTCCGAAACAAACGAGCGGACAGTCAACGCCGTCCACATACTTTTCATTGATACTTTTTAGCTTAATGTCCCGATAAATACCAACTCTGTAAAGAAGGCTCTCGAACTAGCGTTTTTCTCCTGTCTTCCGTGATCGATAACGTCTCCCAAACACGGCTGCGAGGTTGTATCAACCAATACACACAGACAGAAAAGTTTAAATTGTTTACGTTGAGAGTAGACCCGCCTATTTCGCGTTAACAACGTTTGCTGAGGGAAACTGCTCTTTATTAAGGTTGGCTTTCCGTACAAGAACGAGCTTTAAGATGCGTAAAAGGAAGTCAGAGCTGCTTCAAAATGTGCATTGATCCACAAGGCCTCTTTCTTTTCATACACTCATAATTTAGCAAAGAGGATTAATCAGAAAACCACACATGATAGGCAGCTGTAATTAAGGATTTTATTATTATACTTGTGTATTATTCCTAAAAAGAAGCCTTCGTCAAGGTTGTATGAGTAACAAAATGCTGTCCTCGTGTTTAGGTGCTCCTTGAAAGAATACCTCGGGAGTAAAAACTAAGTAAGAGTCACTTCAGGAATAAAGGGCATAAAATTTGCTTTAGAGATGCTGGAATTAATCAGAAATCTTTAACAAAAGTCTTCTCGGGAGGACGTTTCAAAATGGCTTCAGCGCAATCTAGTTGTGTAACGCGGGGGAGTACACACAATGCGTTGCGGTATTGCGTGTATTGCGTAAACAATACACGCAATACTTTACACGCAAAGTATTGCGTGTAAACAACGCTTCATTATTTAGTACGCTTCGGCGGCCCCTCCAGGACACCAAAGGGGCAACGGCGGCACCAAAGCCGCAACGCGAATTCGTCCGTGGGTTGGGAGCTCACTGATGCCTCAATTTAAACTCTATTTTGTCGTTTAGGAGAACGTAGGTCCCTTTTCTTGTCTGGATCAAAAGGCACTCGCTAACATATATTGCGTACAGTACAATCTTTTTGAGAACTTAATACGAACTCAATAACAGTGGTCGGTACTTAATCGGTGGGCAATAGTCTGCGATTCGAAGGCGGCCTTACATTGTCTTTTGTCATCTCTTCGTCGCGGGTCCTGTGAACAACTGGTGTCGGAGATACGAGAAATGCAACATGAAATGATCGCGAAAGGACACGACATCGGGTTTCAGTGGCTTCCGGGCTGTTGCGGTATCTCCGGCAACGACCTCGCCGACGAAGCTCCTAGGAAAGCACACGAAGGAGCAACCCCTGTTTCTGTACCTTTATCGCGCACTGACGCAGCCCAACACTTAAGCAAGTTAGCTCACCATATCGCAAACATCTGACTTCATCCAACATGGACTGCATTCCCCCGACCCATCTTTGCAACTGCGGTTGGTACCTGCGCTTCAGCGAAATGAGGAAACAATGCTGTGCCGCTCACGCTGGGGCATCGCATTCACCAGTGCATATACGTGTTTGATTGGAATGGCTGATAGCGCCGAGCGCAATGCCTGCGGTGTCGAAGAGACTATAGAACATCTACTGTGCTACTGTCCATCTTTTGAAAATGAAAGACATGACCTCTGCACAGGTCTAAATCAGTTAGATAGAAAACCGTTCACCTTGAACAAGATCTTGGGACCATGTCCTCGCATATCGCAGCTACAAAAGGCCACAAAAGCGCTGCTGCGATATTTGAAAGCTAGCTGATTGAGTCAGCGACTGTGATACGGACTGAGTGACCGAACGATATCCCCAGTGGACTTTCTCTTCTTCTTTTAACCTTTCCATCCCCTTCTCCCCTTCCCCAGTGTTACCCTGGTAGCCAACCAGGCTCAGTCCTGGTTGCCTACCAGGACTGAGCCTGGTAGGCAACCAAAATATATATATATATATATAAATATATATATATATATATATATATATGGTACCTGGGCAATATATATAGCCCAGGTACCAACCGCAGTTGCAAAGATGGGTCGGGGGAATGCAGTCCATGTTGGATGGAGTCAGATGTTTGCGGTATGGTGAGCTAACTTGCTTAAGTGTTGGGCTGCGTCACTGCGCGATAAAGGTACAGAGACAGGGGTTGCTCCTTCGTGTACTTTCCTAGCAGCTTCGTCGGCGAGGTCCTTGCTGGAGATACCGCAATGGCCCGGAAGCCACTGAAACCCGATGCCGTGTCCTTTCGCGATCATTTGATGTTGCATTTCTCGTATCTCCGACACCAGTTGTTCACAGGACCCGCGACGAAGAGATGACAAAAGACAATGTAAGGCCGCCTTCGAATCGCAGACTATTGCCCACCGATTAAATACCAACCACTGTTACTGAGTGCGTGTTGTTCTCAAAAGATTTGTACTGTATATATATATATATATATATATATAGTGAGACGTCGGCATATGCGATCGTTTTATTTCAGAGCGTCGCACGGTTATTACGAAGCCCCCTGTGGCCGATTGGTTTTTCATCCATTTTCATTGCGATTAATTGATCGTTTCTTTCATTCAATTAACAAGTAGAAGTAATTTCGCTGACGCTGTCCTTGGCTTCGTTGTGTGTTTGCTGTATAAGGTCATGTTTCACAGAAATCGTGCCTCTCGATTTCCCTTCTTATCTCTCATTACTATATATATATATAATACCATAAGGCATGACATATTTCTGAAGTATATCTTTTTCCGTTGTATCGCCGACTGTGCTTCTCGAATTGCCGCAGTTTCATTGCAATATTCAGAAATGCGCTTCCGCCTTTATCGCATTTTATGCCTTGGAAAGAGTCATGGAATGGAATGAGCTACGTTCCTGCATTTTCCGAACATACTGATCGAGAGACGTAGCGTACACGGCGCATGTCGCACGTAGAGCCGTGTGACGGTGAAGTGCACGTTCCCGTCCACTATACGGAAATCACATTACGCGGCGCTACGACATTCAATCTGCTGGTTATTCAGAACAACTTGCAATGGTGGTGTTTCTGTGAATTCCTAGGCATGTGGCAGTTGGCCATTCTAAGACAGTTTCAGGTTAGAAACGCCAAAACGCCGACGAAAATATTTGAACACAGGTAAGGTATGTCTCTTCCGTTGGAGCAGCAGCACTGCCTGGAGCGAATCGAAATACTTCATCTTGGGCCATGAAGCATTCGCGCCGCATTGTAACGTTGTACGCGGCATACTGCAAGGAAACGCAAGAATTGCAAATGGAATTCTGTTCTCATGAAATGTGTTCTCGTAGATGAAGTTGAATAGCCACGTGGCGGGTGTGAAAATTCCTATTGAAGTTCTATGAAGAATAAAGCGCGGAGCTTTATTGGAAGGGAAGCACCGTCAGCCGCAAAAGTACAGCAATGGCGTACCGTGCCAATAACCGTGGCTGTGGCAACACAAAACGGCGGCCAGTCGAGCTGGCACCGCATTCTCATCTAAGCGGCGGTCGTCATATAAAATCGCACGGCGGAATGTAACGTCCGCGTTCCAACCAAGCTCCAAATGACTTACAATTATGGTTAGAGTTACCGGGAACTATTTACGCTGGCCCGCCTATAGCTTCGTCTCCCTGTTACGAAATTGCGCATACATCGCTCGCGCAGCGAAACTTGTCTGTAATCTCAATGTCCACGCGATTCTCCTTAATAACCCGCAAGACCGAATGGACTTTCGAATATATTAACGGTCAGAGTAACCACGCATGATTGTATGCGTCTATGCCGAGAAACGTCTTCAGTTCTTCGACATACTATTTGGCAAGGAGGTATGCGTGTAGAAGCGCCGGGCCGCTGCCGCAAAGCAAATACACGTTCAAAACTCATTATGAATCGCACTATGCGATACGGAACCGCGTTCTATAATACAGCGTATCTTCCACTTTAATAAGACGATTATGATACCACCGTTCCGGCATGTAAATTTCAGAATGCACTGAGAGCAGGCTCTCCGTTGTAAGGTATGTACAACTCAAACACGTTCGACTTTGATTAGGTCGCGGTTGACTCGAATTGTTCCGGAGAGAATACTACAATACATTTTTTTCCAAGTGAAACGTTTTGGACTCTTAAGGGTGCTAGTTTGTCCCGTAGATTTGCTCTCACCGTTAAAATGCACGATCGAATCTCTGACGGGTTGCAAATTAGGCTTTGTTTGTTGTGGCACGTGAACATGGCAACAAGAAAGCAGATGACTCGAGAACGGCATGACAAGAACCTTTCACATCGATTGCAAGATTCTCGTGTCAGTCGTCTCGACGTGCGCTAGGTGGTCAGAACCAGAACACCGTTTTAAACAACGGTTTCCCTCATCTCAGGTGTAATTTGAGCTTGTTGTCCTGTGCACTAAACTTGTTTACAGCCTGACGGGTAATAGTGATAGCCATGGGAAAACCAAGCGCTTGAGCGATTTATTCTGATGACATTAAAAATGTTGGCCATTGTTGTGCCGTCGGCTTCTCCACAAACAATAGGTTGTTCAATTAGCAAAACATTACTGGCTGAAGTAATATGAAAAATAGGCAAACGAAACGAAAAAAATAGGAAACAAACGGAGAAACAAACAAACGGTCTGGCAATGCAGCACAATTCGTAAACATGGGGCGCTATAACGTAAAGTTATTCCAAACTGTTTCTATTACATTTCTGCAACCAGCCCTCAATGACTGGTCAAACATTTCTTGGGCTACCCCCGCTTGGCCTGTTTGTCACGCGACGTCACGAAAACCGCGAAAGCTTGCCATCTGACATGATGTGTGCGCACTGTTATGTACTCATTAAAGGTGCCTTAATATGCCGAGCAAAACTAAACTTCTTTTTTTGTGTGGAATAGCTAGCCCGTTTCAAAAGGAATAGAAGACGTCTTTCCATTGATCGCTCTGGCACTGGCTTACTCGGAGCTGCTGAGAAGGATGAATTTATTTGCGTATAAGAAACATTTTTATGTGGTAGTATAACTGGTAGCACAGTCGCGCTTATACAACTCTACGGTAGATTCTAACCAACTAACCCGGCCAGCTGTGTTAACCAAGTATAACTTTTTCCTGCTCTTTCGGCACGTCTACAACATTGCTCTGCCAATTCTTAGTCACTGAGGATCCGTTTTAGCAAAATTTATAACCTCCCGTTGCGCGCCGCCGCAATTTCCCACCAGCCACCTCAAGCTAAGCGAGGTAGAGCACACCGATCGCAGACGGCGGCACCGTCCTCCTATTCTGGTTATCTACATTCACTGCGCTAGATCGGCCCCACCGAAACCCTCTCTATATCTGCTTACTCTTTGCCTCGTGTCAGCGAAATATATAAGAAACATCTGTTTGATTATGTAGGCAATGCTGCTTGCTCTGAAAGCAAACAAAAGTGACCGCCTATAAACTAAGAGAGCGTTCGGTTAGGTGGTTCAAACAACGCTGCGGGTCACCGCCCGATGCTCGCGTCGGCGGTCAAGTAAATTTGCCGACAGGAGATTGGAATAGAAACAGATTGGAATACTTTTACATTATACAGTACTGTCTACTGTCGTGCGAAGGTCTGCGGCTACATGTTTTGCTCTTACGGCTGCGTTCTTTTCACCTTTCTGTCTTTCGCAACGTTGACACTGGACATCGGTGCGTGCGCATTGACTATAGTGCCTTCTTTTATCACGAAGCGGCATATAACAGAGGCAACCCACTATAGGTGTGTTGAGCAGGCCGACCGAACTATGAACAAACGGGTTATGGTTTCGTAACGGCACAGCCAGTAATTTCTTGCAATTCAGTAGATCAAACCCAATATAGAAAGCATGTCGTTGAGTCGACTGTATTTTGTGGGCGCATTGAGAGCCACGTTCCTTTGTTTCTCGTCAGGAATAAAACAACGCATTCCCGCTTTACCGAAGCAGAATGGGTTCAACCGTGCAGGATAGCAGCGGAAATATTCTTCTCAATACTGCAGTTCCCCGATAGATAACCTAACTGCCCGACCGCACGTGCCCTTTCTCCGAAAAAGAAAATCGATGAAAGCTGCGGAGACATACCGGAAAGTGTAGCTTGCAAGTAAGTCTGACATAAGAAGGGGTTAAAAGGCCAACCACACAAGTTGCTACACAAGTATACGGTTGAGATGGATTTACTTATCTGTGACGGCGTTCGAAACACCGACGACATTTCACGCAGTGACGTATGAATGAAAGGACGACAAGAAATGAAGTGAATCCGTACAGGTCCTGTTGGATTCGCTGTACCACACGTCGGTCCATAGTTTAGATGAGTATTTAAACCTGTTAGTATATGGGAGGGGGGGGGGGTATTCCTGATAGTATCACATTTTCATCGTATTTCTAGGTTGCGAATTGTTAATTTTTGCGTCATTACAAGTGCGATTTAGTATTTGGTACTGTATGATATGGTAAAACTTTAATGAGTCCTGCAGATCGTGAGTCTTCACGAAGCGGGCCGCCCCCCCGTGGGCACCGGAAGGCCAAGCCTCTCGGCTGCATCGTGGGCCTGCTGGACAGCCCAGAGGTGGTCAGCCAGAAGAGGGCTGCGGAAAACCGCCTCCCATCTGGCCGAGCTGTTAGCGACGATAGAGCGTGACCGGGCATACCGCCAGAGCATGTGGTGTAACGTCGCTATTTCTCCACAATCGTGGCAGGTAGCACTGGTGTAAGTATCTGGATAGGTTTTATGTAAGAGTGACAAACTGGGATGGGTAATTCATTTGTAGTAGACGGAGCGTTAATGCTTTAGCTCAATTCAGGCGCGGAGGAGGAACAAAGTAGGTTCTACGGCTGAGATAGTAGTGTTTAGTAATATCGTTGCATGTGGAGGGCGTGTCCCTGTTCTCTGGGGAGTCGGCTTCCGCTTGGTCGAGGGTAACGCGGTGGGCAAGTTCACGCGCAGCCCCGTGAGCCGACTCGTTGAGGTTGGGAGGAGCACCCTTTATCTGACCCTGATGTGCGGGAAACCAATAAATGACGTGGTGCGTGGTTGCCTTGCCCCCAAGAAGTCTAAGGGACTCTTTGGAAACGGTGCCTTTTTCAAATGCTCTGACTCCAGATCTTGGATTACCATAGATTGACATCCCGTGAGCTATCCAGCAGGGCTAGTGCAATACCCATTTGTTCAGCTATTTCGGAGTCCCTCATCCGAACCGAGGCAGCATTGGTGATTCCTTGCCGACCATCGACAGTGACGATGATGAACGCCCGACGTCCCTTGCAAGAAGCGGCATCCACAAAGCAGACCTGTCACTCATCACTGTGTATTTGCCTAAGGAGGTTGGCCGTCCTTGCCCTCCTTCTACCGCGATTATGATCGGGGTGATGTTCCTAGGTATTGGCGCGGCCGTAATGTTCTCACGAATCGACGGAGGAACGTCAGAGAACTCCTCCGCTACTCTATCGGGGTGATATCCGAATTCCTGCAAGATGGATCTCCCTGCCTTCGTTGTTGTGAGGCGAGTTAGCTGTGCGCGCTCCTGGGTCTCTGCAATCTCTTCAAGAGTGTTATGAATGCCAAGCTGCATTAAGCGCTCTGTAGAAGTGTTTACGGGTAACCCGAGAACCCGCTTAGTAATCTTCCTAAGCTGTGCATTCAATTTATCCCGCTCTACCCGTTTCCATCAATGCATGGCTGCCACGTATGTAAAGTGGCACAGAACGAAGGCATGCATTAGTGGAATGAGGTCATCCTCCTTGAGTCCATGATGCCGATTTGATAACCTCCGAACAAAACAAACAACACTTTCAGTTTTAGCAATTAGCTCGCGTAGAGCCTTGCCATTTGTACCCCCTGACTCAACGATCATGCCCAAGACCTTGATTGAATCTACTCTGGGTATACGGCAACCGTTTCTTGTATATAGGTTAATGTCTCTGTCTTCTAACGATGTCCACCCCTTGGGCCTTGGACCGCGTTTCTTGGGACTGTACAGCAAAAGTTCCGACTTTAAGGGGGAGCATCTGAGACCGGTGGGTTCGAGATAGGTTTCGATAGTGTCTATGGCCTCCTGTAAGGCTCCCTCAACCTGACCATCATTGCCTCCTGTGCACCCTATAGTTATATCTTCAGCATACATAGTGTGTTTGATGCCTTCAATCTCGAGAAGCTTTCTGCTTAGGTTGACCATGGCTATAGTGAATAAACAAGGGCAAATGACTGACCCCCGTGGGGTGCCCCTCTCACCAAGTTCCAGCAGTTGTTATTCGAGATCGGCCACCCGGAGGATAGCGTTCCTATCCGAGAGGAAAGATTTAACATAGTTGTAAAATTTCTCACCCAGATTGAACCGAGATATCAAGGCTACGATATGCGAATGTAGAACGCTGTCGAAGGCCTTCTCAAGATCAAGTCCCAAAACGGCCCGAGTGTCGCTAGAGTCGTTGTCTATGATTTGATGCTTTGTCAGTTTCATGGTATCCTGCATGGATAGGCCTGGTCTGAATCCTATCATACTATTGGGGTAAATGTCGTTATTCGCCAGGAACCGGAAGAGTCGATTCAGGACTGCGTGCTCGATCCGCTACCTTACCCACACAGGATGTAAGCGAGATGGGCCTCAAGTTGTCAACGCTAGGTGTTTTGCCAGGTTTCGGGATGAGTACTGCGAGAGCAGTCTTCCAAGGTAATGGGATGGTTCCATTCCTCCAAATTTCATTAATGTCCTCTGTAAGGCATACCATTGATTTGTCATCCAGATTTCGCAACGCCTTGTTGGAGATATCTGATGTTTTAATTTGATTCACTTCTTTTTAAAGCGACAGTTTTGCTAACCGCGCGCCGAGGCGACTTTCGCCGTCGCCAGCACTTTGACCTTCATTTGACCGCAGCCGCGCCGTAGCTTTGGCAACGCATCACATGACTCGCCATGCCGAGCTCCACTGCCACCTCCGGCTTGGCGCATGCGCGCTCCGCAGCTGGGTCGCCGCCTGACCACGTGACTCGCCGCGTGCCTGGCTAAGGGGAGCGCCGCGTTCGCCTAGTCAGTGCGGGCTTGGCCATGTATGAGAGCGAAGCCGGGCCGTCTTCTGTGAGCGTTGCGCGGGAGCGTAAGGTTTTGAGCCGTCGTCGACAAGCGGCGTCTGATCACCCCGCGGATATCGCCCGGCGAGCTGCTTCACTGGAGAGGATCCGGAATGCAACAGGCGTCGCACGGTCGAGATCAATGTAGCTACCGCGTTCGCGCCCTTTCCATTTGTGCTTCGACGCTGCGCATGTTCGTGGCACCTCTTTGCATGTCTAGCGCTTGCGCTTTCCCTGTGTCACAACAGGCGCGGCACCGTCGAACGTTGCGCGTCTACCCAAGCCTAAGCAGAGTCATATCTAGCCACCGAGCTAGTCACAGCCGTCATACCTGGCTTAACGTTGATTGTACACCTAAGTATATTAATTACAGCTAAAGCGAAGGTTAACCAACTTAAACCAAGACTTAACCAGGCTAAACCAAGCTTTCACTTTGCATATCCAGGGTTATCTGAACTAAGCCACAGCCAATGTTTTGCATACTGCCACAAGATTATGCCGAATCGTGTATTTCATCATTCTTTTCACCGGTCTGCTTATATAATAATTGCATGCAAGATGTTGGGGCCTGATAGAGGGCGCCGGCTACACTCTTCTCCTATTCATTGATGAGAATAAAAAAAGAACGACAAACAAAGAATAGGTAAGAGACTACAGCAAAAGGAGTTCTAAGGTTCACCTACACACAACAAAAGCAATTCTCTCTGGGCAGTTCGCAAGCGTTCGAGTGTTTATGTCGCTCACGACAGATGGCGGTCCTCGTTGGCGGAAGCGACAGTGCACACAAACACACACAGAAAAACCACAGGAATGCGATGAAAAGAATGAATACGAAAAGCACGTAATATTAAGATCTCGAAAAAAGAAAAAAGAAATGAATCACTTCGACAAATAGAATAGCGCTTTTGTTCACTGTTGAAAAGTTTCTGCCGTCCTTATATATAGGCTTGAAAGCTGGTGCCTTCTTTCTCCATAGCAGACCATGCGGCAAGTGTTGTATTGGTCTCTCTCTTTACACAATTCTGGTGACATGTTCGGTTGACAGAAGGGAAGGAGCTACGGCGCCAGCTACATGCCAGTAAATCTCTTCTTCCTTCCGTCTTCCAAGGGAACGGAACTAGTAAGAAAAAAAAAAGAAGTCAGACACAAAAGAAGAGCCGCCTTTTTTCTTTTCCTATCCCGATCGAAGAAATCTAGCCGGGCTCCACCAGCAGGACGAAGTGCAGGATGCACGATTTCTCGTTCTTGCCATTCCCAGCAGGCTGTTCGTCGGCACCTGTCGGGTCTTTCGCCTTCCTCGCTGTGTGACGCTGTTGGACCGGGATTTGTTCCTTGGACACGTGTACTTGTTTTTACGTTATCCCGCTTGTCTCGTTCGTTTAGTGCTAGCGCCCTTGTCTTTTCGTGATGGCCATGACAGCAAATCCGGTTCCCTCGTTCTTTCTTTTTCACCCATTTCCCTTTCACGTTACTGACATTGTGTTTCTGCTGTGTAGTGCATGCCTTCCTTTTTATGTTGTTATGGGTTACGGCTGAAAGTTTCTGAACAGTAATAGCCGTCTTTGGTGTAAGGTGACTTAATCTGATTACTTAACTTCATTTCAATGATCAAAGTATCGGATCGATAACGACGCAGTTTCAGATAGATGGTCTACTCCATGAGGCAACAACTTGCGGTTATTTGCTGAACGCAACAATTACGCCATCCTTCCGATTTGCAGCACCTCCAACTTTATTGCCTGGATAAAAAAAAAATTCACGCCTGCAGTTCGTATGTTGATGCGCGAAAGTGCTAGCACTGAAGGTAATAAAAGATAATACACTGGACCACGTGGCAGAGAAAATAGTTTAGCTTAAATGGTGTACAGAAAAGACGGAATTTGAACCAAAGAGTAGTGCCAATGTATCAGCTACTCTTGATATAGATACTCTGACGTGGCGTTATAGCGAAACTTTCGCGCATGTCCGGAAACTTTCAGTGCCGATAAGGGTAATCTAATTTGCCACTGGCAGATCTGTGAGCACAATTCACACGCTTTTCTGAAAGTTCTTTCAGTGGGTTCCTGCTCACTGTGGCATCGTCGGCAACGACTTTGCTGACAGGGCTGCCTGGTCTGCTCACGAGGACACACAGACGCGTCCAATACCTCTGGCAAGGACGGACGCTGCCAGGGAACTTCGTCTGCTTGCGCGAAAAAAGTCACAGCGTTTCTGGAGTTCAAGTGCTTTCAATTGCCGATTGCATAAGCTGGACCCCTTGCTACGCCTACAACTGTCATCTAGACTTCACCGCAGCGAAACAACCTTGCTGTGCCACTTATGACTGGGAGTGGCGTTCACGAACGCTTACTCCTATCGTATAGGAATGGCCGATAGTGCAATATGCGACTCCTGTAGGAGAGAGGAAACCAAGGAGCAGCTATTGTGCATCTGTCCTTGCTACGACGTTCAACGCCTCTCTCTCTCAGGACAACATTAAACCGACTGGATTCGAGACCGTTCTCTGAGTCAAAAATACTCGGACTGTGGCCACCCCCGTCACTGTCACAAAAGACGATTCATGTACTTGGAAGTGCATCAGTTTAAGAGACCACTTATGCTGTCCCTGTGGATCCTCCCACGTGCACTCAGTGCTCACTTTCTCCCTCTTTTCCGTTTTCTATTCCCATTTTCCTTACCCCCATTGTAGGGTAGCAAACCGAACGCTCGTCTGGTGGACTTCCCTGCCTTTCCTCCCCTTGATTTTTCTCTCTCTCTATCTCTCTCGAGAAGTGCACAAAGTATTCAACAACTGCATTTACTATCTGAAATTTAGCCCTCCAGATTTCAACAAAATTACATAGGGAGTTACTGCCAAAGCAAAAGCAAAAGCCAGGCATTTATTTACCTGCGATGTTTTGCCCAAACCGCTGTACTGTCGTGTTAGGTTCACGTATTATAAGTGGAAAAGTGCTACGAAAGTATCGTTCATGGCGCAAATGCAGCGCAAAGCACAGAAACGCTGTAAGATAGATGTCTGGTCAGCGGAAAGAGGTACAAACACAAGAAGACCCTTTCAACAAAATTTTATTGGTCAAGGAACGTGTATATAAAAACACAGAAGGTAACAGGGTTATCGAACACGGTATCACGGACATGTGGCAGTATCCGCAGGTGCAGTTGGCTATCGGTCAAGCCATAATCGGGGCCTCCTAATTAATTTTTCCAACTTGGGATTCGTTACCGTGCAGCTATATCTAAGTAAGGAAAGAAGGAAATGATAGGAGCAGCGTTAGGAAATCGCTAGACGGCTGTGTGGATTAGAGAGCAAGCGAGGGCTGTTGATGTTTGGGAAGATGAAGAAATGAATCTGGGTAGGCCGTGTAATACGCAGAAAAGATGACAGAAGGTCTATTAGATTTACAGAATGCGGCAAGCGAGGGGAACTGCAGAGAAGGACGGCTGACAGCTAGGTCATGTAATAAAATTAGGAAATTTGAAGGCACAACATGATGTCACCTTGTTAATTGGAAATCGCTGGTAGACGCCTTCGCACTGCAGTGCATGCGCACAAGATAGGCTAATGACGATTGCGATGACTAGAGATCAGTATTATAGAAGAAGAGCTGGCCAGTTATGATTCCTAACATATTATCCAAGACGATCGGTAAATTAAAACGGGCTACTAGTAACTACAAAAGCAGCTTCGTGCATCCTTTCTCTCTCTCTGTCTCTCTTTCTGGTGAATTAGACCCAACATTACACACTCGGCGTGCCCGATTGCTCGGTTCAACGCGATGAATAATACAAAAAGCACGATCATTCGCTGCCTGATCGAACATGACATGGTAAATATAATTGAATTGATCAAAACAAGACCTCACACAGCCTTATTTTAGAACACGGGCGAGCACAAACACGTTCAAACTTTGCGTGAACGTGCACCAGAAAATTCTACTGGCATGGTCAGCTTGTCGAGCAGCGGTCAGTGAAAGAGCGAACGAACGAGTGAGCGGCTTAGTGAGATAAAAGTGCCCTGTCCCACTATAACTGTTTGAACTGCGTTTCTCAGAGCACACACGGCATACCGCTGTCTTGTTCTACGCGCCCGAATTCAGGCAGGAGCTTCGAAATTGTGAAACGAAGTCGGGTTGTGCCCGCCGCACTGGAATTTCAACTGCGTGCGCGGAATACATGGAGCGGAGGGGACAAATGCTTTGCGGTCAGCATTGAGCGCCACACTGACAATGAAAACGAGCAAAACAATGGAAGAAAGAAAAGAACAGAAGTAAAACAAAAGACTCCCAACGCCTTTGGAGTGCATTTCTTTGTGGCGAATAAAGCGGGTGCGCCGATTCAATTTACCAATTCAAACAGGGGCCATGTTGACGACAGGGAGAAACAACTGCAGGCAGACGCGATGAAGAGGTCTTCGACGTGAGCGGGCTCCAAGATTAGAGGGAAAGCTGACAAGGCTGAAATAGACAACGATTGTCAAGGATGGGGCGAGAGGCCAGTATTGGGATCACTTTGTATGCCGACCGAAGGCGCACAACAGAGAACAAGCTGGAGGGAAATTTATCGTTTCTTTTGCTACAAAAAGAAATAAAAGTGTAGTTGGATTTGGAGGCGAGACGAAAGGAGAATATATTTCTGAAAAGCATTTCGACTACACAACTTTCTCGGGATCGTGGAAAAGCAATATGCCTCTTGAAACCGCAAACAAATGTTTTCTCCAAACCAAGCGCTGAAAGCTCCACGCCTATATAAGTGTGAAGCTGTCTCGTGAAAGCTAATAAATAACTCTTTTTTTTCAGTTCTTAGTGACTATTCCAGTAATAAAATATTGACTGGCTTTAGTTATAGTTAATTTATCACAAAATACTGGTATAAGCAACACACTCGTGGACAATATTTTATAAAAGACGACTCGCATGCCCCAATTCTATACATTAGTAATCCCATATCATCACATGAGATACTGTGTCAAAACCCTCATACTCCCATTGGAACTCATATTATATTGTATTATAGTACGGCGTACATGGCTCATCTTTAATATGGGTACGTTAGGAGTGGTCGGTTTTACGTGACAGGGCAAGCGTAATCTTACTATAATAACGGCTCGCACTGAAAGCAGAAGCGGTTTTTCTTGCGTACGCAAGCATAAAAGGAGCCAAACTCAGTCGCCAAAGTGACACGTGTTAGTTACAGTAGACTCTTCGACGTTAGATTGCATGACTGTAATCAGCATCAATCACGGTGATATACGTAAATAGCAAACTCGGACAAAATTGTTGCGGACGGGAGGTTTCCACATGCCCTGAAATATACACGGAGCCTTTCCCAAAGAATTCCACATAACATAACGTAAATGCTGAACACTCAGATGTAGCGCTTTCAAAGAAAGACGCCAGCGTTTTGAATACTTTTGGCTCGCATACGAAAAAAAAAAGAAGAAAGAAAAGAACAAGCGCGCGATACCTTCAGGGCAGCAGTCAGTCGCTCCTTTTTTATTATTTCACATTTTAACACGCCGATTTTGGTGGTTCAGCAAAACGTGAGTGATAGAAAATATTTCCAGGTGAGTTGCAACGTATTTCGTAGCAGCTCATGCCAAGCAATCTTTCGTACGCCCTCCCATTAGGCCCGCAATACATCTTACGTCAAAGTCTGGCTGCCGCTAAGCACGTAGCAGCGTTGCTTTTTCATGGGGTTCGTTACGTTGCCTTAAGGGGTGGGCTTCCCGTAATCAAATTTTTCAAACACAACAAAAAGACTACGTGCCGCTGTGAAAAAGTATTCCACATTTTTATAAAAACATACATTACCTATATTGATGGAAGCAGTGCTTGGGATAGTCACACATATAAGGAAAAAATATTCACACTACTCGTGCGAGATAGATTTGAGATGTCACACGAACGTGAAAGCTCGAATACAAATTTTAAAAGTTAATATTTGTAGGCTGTAGCGAATTTCCAAGATTCAGCCAGAACAACCCAAGTGAGTACACGTAAGATAAAAAGCCGAATAAAAATGAGAGACGCAATGAGGTTATCCAAACAAGATATCCTCTTCGCTATAGTTTGTGTCGATAAATACTCCTCGTAGCAATGCACTAACAACTCTGGGGGCCAGGAAAGGGAGGAAGAAAGATAAAAATGAAAAGGTTGTGCAGAAACCATTGACAATGACTGGCAATGTCAGCGAATAGTTCGAACGAACGAACGAACGAACGAACGAACGAACGAACGAACGAACGAACGAACGAACGAACGAACGAACGAACGAACGAACGAACGAACGGACGGACGGACGGACGGACGGACGGACGGACGGACGGACGGACGGACGGACGGACGGACGAACCAACGAACGAATGAACCAACGAACGAACGAACCAACTAACGAACGAACGAACGAACGAACTAGTCAACAAAAGAGCGAGCAAGATAGGGGTGTATAAGCAATCGGTGTGGCAGATCGACAGCCCGCTATAGCAAGTAGCCAACTTTGCATGCGAACCTTCCCTGGAAATCTGCGGCTACGTCGGCAGAGGCAATCCACGGTCGTCACTGCTGCCACCTTTGGTCTCCCCGCTGCCCTTGAAACGGATGCTGTGAGCATCCCCTTTGAAACGAGGCGGTGGGTTGCGCCACCAAGCTCTTGGTGTTATTTTGCCTAATCACCTTCCTATATTCAAATAGAAAGGGAAAAAAAAGAAAAACAAGGAGGGCAAAGAACAACAAACAGAATTCCCAGTATCAAGCTTTCTTACCCATAACAGGGAACTCCGTTTTTGAACTCCTCTGTTGTCTGTGATCTCCCTACTTTTCTGCCACCAAACTTCCAATCACCTCTTACTAATCTCTATGGCGAACTGTAAACTTTCCCCCTGCTATCCCTCAAGCCAAGGTCTTCCAGGAGGCCGGAGGAGCCTAAGCCGACCGCTGTGTACATACCTTCGCATTCTATTAAAAGATGTTCTATCGTTTCCGTAGCTTTACCGCAGCATGCTCATGCTTCTTCTTCCTTGTTGTACCTCGCTTCATAAGCACGCGTTATAAGTACAGAAATGCTGCGCCTCCTGCTTTATCATAATTTCAGGTGCTCTCCTGAGACCGCCGTTTGCCGGTTACACGCGTCCCCGTGGAGCAAAACAATACATCCAAACCCAATGACAAATGCGGGCTATGTTATTGGGACACGGTGAGACGAAATGCCCAGAGAGACGGAATGTCCAACGGAGACGGAATGTCTCCCGAGAATGCATGTCCATTGAGTTTGAATGTCCCCTGTTGCACTTTCTGTCTCGTTTGAAAGTGAGGCGCGTTGGACATTCAGGCCGCAAATGTATATTGCGCAGTCACACAAAACGCTTCCGGGGGTGCCCTCGCGATCGTAGTCATCCGAAGCAATATTGTGAGCCATGTGAATCTTGGGCAGCGCCTGCCCAAACTTGGGTAAGAACCGGAGGGAAAAATTGTATACTAATGGACTGCATAGAACTAGAGCACTCTAAAGAAGGAAAGAAAATGGAACTGCAGCAATAACGTTCTCCATAAATTTCGGCTGCCAGCTATTTCATCTTGTCCACATGGTTACTCAAGATGAAAAAAAAACAGGTGGAAATAAACATACTACAAGTAACACAAGAAAAGGTGCCATCTATTCTTTTGTATCACAGCGCTGGTTGCGTCACGATTATTCTTTGGAAATTAAAAGAAAGTTACTTCTAAATACTTCCCACAAATATTCTTCTCGTCATCATCCTCCATCCCTCTTCCATTCCCTTTTTCTCCTTCCTCGTTTGCGGAGTAACACGTTAGAGCGCATAAACTCGAGCTGACCTCTCTGCCTTTTCTATGAATAAATTATACTGTTACTACTCTTCTAGAAAAAGCCGCCAGTGGATACTCAGTGCCGAGCTGCTCATGGTCATATGAAAGAAAGCACAGTCACAGTAAAGAAGTGTTTAGTTCATTGTAACAGTTTAATACATGGCCCCTTGAGGTGCGTTAAAGATCTGGCCTGA
Source organism: Dermacentor andersoni (assembly GCF_023375885.2). Lineage (NCBI taxonomy): Eukaryota > Metazoa > Arthropoda > Arachnida > Ixodida > Ixodidae > Dermacentor > Dermacentor andersoni. The sequence goes on from NC_092819.1 coordinate 87,255,180, forward strand.
GCCATTTCTCTTTATCAGTAGGCGAATCGGCCCCAGTAGGTCTTCAACTGTTAGTGGTCCAAATGATTCCCGTACGTGAAGATTGCTTACACTTGCCGACAGCCTTATAAGCGACGATCTTATGGCGCTCATATGACAGATATTATTCTTTTTATTTATACAATATATAGTGCGGACCTTGCACAGGTCGACGCACGGTGGGTACAAAAGCATTCCAATAGACACAAGAAAAAAATAGCACATGTCAACCAGTTGTAGGTTCAATTGGGTACGGCATCGAGTTCCTGTGCCGTACCGAACAATAGTTCCTAGAAAAAAGGAATACTTGAACACTTCAGTACATGCAAAAGATGACGCTAAAGTGTGGGGTTGGTGGTGCGAGGTGTCTAATCGTTAAGGGTTTCATATATATTGATTGCTAAATAATTAAATTATCAAGAATAAGTGAAGAAAGAAAGTACTCCGCACCTTTTCCTTTTCGTTTCCATTTTTCTCCCTCTCTCAAGGCGCAATCTTTTTCTTCGTAAAGCTAACAAATGTATACAATTAACTTACATGATCTCTGAGGGAGAATCGTACTGGAGAAATTTAGAAAAAAAGTCAATCGAACTGATTTTCTACGCGTGTTTTCAAGCTTTTTCGTGTTAATTTCCATATAGGGATCCCAGACTATACATACATATTTAAGTATAGGCCGAATAAAGGATGCGTAGTAGAAACGTTTTACACTAGCCGGGTGTTTCTGAATTTGTGTCTGAGTAAATTGAGTTTACGAAGACTCAATTTACGAATTTACGAAGTACGAATTTACGAATTTACAATTTACGAAGTTTACGAAGACTGCATGATAGACTGTCAGTAATGGTGATTCCTAAGTACTTGTAGTTAACAACCTTTTGAAAATCTGACGAACCTAGTTTACAAGTGTGCATTAGTGGGTTTTTTCTGCCTTTAATTAGTAAAATAACACTTTTCCTATTCAGAAGCATTCCATATATTGTAGCAATCTAAATTTTGTATAAGTTCTTAAGGTAAAGTTGATCGCTATGCGAAGTTATGTCTCTGTACAAAACAGAATCGTCAGCAAATAGTCTAATGTGAATGTTTGTGTCAGCTGCACTTACAACATCAATAATGCATGAAAGAAAACGTAACGGCGTGAGTACGCTGCCTTGCGATACTCCCGATATCACTGGTAGGCAGTCCAACTGTTGTCCCTCGATCACTACATACTTTTTGTGATTGCTAAAGTAATCAATTATCCAATGTATGAGAATAGGTGAAACCATTGCATATTTTAAACTTTGTTATGTGTAAATCATGAGTTACATGGTCAAATGGTTTGCTAAATTCTAAGAGGGTCGTGTCTTCGTGTCCGTTAGTGTCAAGAGAAGAGGCCGGTGAGTGAATCACCCTAATTAGCGGGCTTACCGTTCTAAATCCAGATATACGTTTAACGTCGGTGGCGAAAAGCGCATGTTGAACGAAATAAAATGAACACACTATTCAGACCACAGGCTACGTAGCGAGCGTAAAAACCAATGAGATTTGCAACCTCGGGGCTTTGAAATCTAACAAAAGAAATCGCTTGTTCTGTCTAAGGTATTCGCCAAGAGAAAAGATGAAACTAATGGTTACTCGAAAATGTGGCACCGAAATCAAATTCTTCTGTCCCCTCGATTGTCTTTGTAGGACAATGCGATTCAACGCCACCTGAAGGCAATGGACGCTCTGCTTCATACACGCCTCCGAAGCCTTCCGTCGTTGACAGGTTGCGGGGAGCATTTTAGGTGTATTAGCATCGTCACCTGATGTGTACGTTCTTGCAAGTTGTGTTATTTTCTGGTTGCCGAGTACTTGCGAGTGGATGATTTGGATGGCACATTGTTCCTTCAATAGATGCCGCTTCTCTTCACGATGACGATGCAGCGTGGATTGCTGCAAATGGATGAACGACTTAGCCCGATTGCCTTACCACGGCCCTCGAATCTCGCCACGTGTCGTTTCAAGACCATCGGCTTCGAAACGTTCTTGAAGATGTGGACGACGGCTTGATGGGCTCGCCGGAGCATTTATCTAGAAGGTGACTTCCTGTTTCTGATAAGTGTAGTCTAGGCTGCGACAAAAATCCTGCTCAGGCAGCTGTATAAGGAGGCCAAAAATATCATGAAGGAGATGTGTGAAATGTAGGTCGTTGACTAACGATGTAAGGAGCTAAGAGGTAATCACCCGGTGCATTTATCGATGAGATTATGTCGGCAATTATAGAAGCTGCAGAAGTGACGAATTAATAGAGCAACGAAATGCTGAAATGCATGGTCTCCATGACGCTGTTTGTCCGGCTTCTGGTTTCTAGTTACCTTCTTGCTTATGTTACAGCATATCTGAAAAAAAAAATTGCCTGGTAGTTTTCGAGCTCGTCCAACTCAACGAATTATTCGCTTTTGTAATACGAGAAATAGCAATATGAAATTCCTATAGTCTACCTTTGAGGCATTTACCCCTGGTTGGTCTGGCATTTACCGCATTGCTTGTCAGTTACATTATGTATGCTTCACAGCCTCACAACTCTCAAAGCTGCCTAATGGCTTTTCTAACATTTTGATATTTATGATACAGGCGAGTGTCCCGTGTGCATGGAGGCAGGAAATTATTTAACGTTTTTGTGAAGCTGGGACACTGCGTTCCAGAAGCAATACAATCCTCAAACTCCACCCAAACTACTCTTCAACGACTGCCATCGTTCTCTATCGCCATTTGTTCAATTAGTTTTCAATGAACTTATTTCACCCGGAAAAACGCGGACGTGAACGATGTTCGAAACTTCGACGCTGGTTTTTTCTTTCATTGGAAGACACCCCCTTACTTTTAGAAAGTTAGACAAACGAACCCGACACGCGTGCATTTGCGCCCAACCCAAGAAATGGAAGAAATGAGAGAGAAAATAGAAACTAAAATGTGCGCGCAGACGTAGCCGTAGCTTTCAGAGCTAGAAGGACCTGGGCCTGACATCTGGCAGCGCGCGTGGGATAAAGGAAGCTAACGCAATTAGGCCTAGTCATTTATGCCTTCTTGGACTGCGGGTTCAGCTTCCTATCTCGGCGTTTTTCGGCGTTAGCTCTTGATGTGTATCAGGCTTGCTTTTTTATTTATCTTGTTGTCACCCTTACGTGTGTTGTAGGGCTCTCGCTATTGTAGTGGTACATTTATTACTTTGTGGTGGAGGCTTCCTGCGCCACATTCATAATAATTCAGAATATGCGCGCACAAGCACATGCACTCAAGCACACGTGCGCACACAGACACCCACACATCAACAGGCACGCGGATGCACGAACGAACAGGCATACACATACGCACGCACGCACGCATGCATTCGCACACGCACACGAGCCGAAAGAGCGAGAGAGAGAGAGAGAGAAAGAGGCGCGCGGAAGTCCCGACTGTTCAAGCATGTGGTGTTTCCTATTTTCTTTATTTCTGTGCGTTTCGGCTTCGAAATTCTCTGGACCTGACACAAAGCGCTCCATCACGCGTAACTTGTTCAGTGACGCCTGTTGCGCAAACTTTTCACCTTCGGAGGAGAACAATGCCCGGTCATCATCGCCTCGATCGATGCGCGGGCACTTCCTATTTCCCCTGACAATCTTTATTTTTCTCTTACCGGTTGGCGAGCTGCCATTATGTCAGCGCACCCACCTCTTTGGCGGCGCCATCGGCCGCAAGGCACGCCACCGCCAGATGGCGCGGCGAGGCAACAGCAGCCACTACTAGCAGCGGTAGCTAATGACGCCTGGGCTGGCGGCGAAATTTCGCCCGCGAGTTATCGAACACGCCCGCCCGCCGACGTAAATACGGAAACTGCGGAAGGAGCGGCAAGCGGTGCAGTTGCTCCTTCAGCGAAGAATCCTTGCGCCAACCGGGCTCAATGCTTCTTGCGGGCGTATAGTATGCGCTGAAATGACAGCTGCGAAATTAATGTTCACACGCTGTCAAGGAACTTGCTTTATTTTAAAGCGAAACCTTTCGTAGCCTGCTTGCCTACGGGATTTTGCATGCCACTGCGGCTACTAATCCGACTGCTGGTCGGTAGGTACGTTGGTGGATACGTGTTTGTGAATTTCACCCGTTAACCGAAAGTAAGAACTAAGAAACACGATTATATAACCCATGCATGCTGTCCGACATTGCAGTGGCGCAGCAACCGCCACCTATTAATAAAATCCTACATCAAACTTTGACATAATACGTCAGCTCATATGAAGTGACAAAGAACACTGATCTCTTAGTGGAATAGCGCCTTATATTCAACGGATTCATTTATTTACTTAATTTTCATTCATTTAGCAATTAGGCACACACAAATAGGCGTGGGTACATTTTTGATCAGTCCTCTAGAATGTGTATGTGCCAGTGTGACAGAAGAGCCACAGCATCTCTAAATGTACCCGGATATCTGAGTAATCTTTATTTTATAGAGGTTATACGACGGCGTCTCCTCGCCGATACACAGTGTCAGTGGACGAGAAGGTGTGAGTGAAGCAAAGAAATAAGTCCGCAGATAAAAAGAAATGACGCAACACAAACCCGAACAACAATGTTTTTCCGGTTTCTATTTTCTTATTTTTTAGCGGTTAACGAGTTTCTTCGCAAGCACCAACTACCCAGGCCAAGAACAGACTTACTTAACAAAACACCGCAGCAACAATTGATTTCTTTCTAGCCAATACAATGTTTTCGAAGCCGGAAAGCAAGTGCTCATACACAACTAAAATGAATCTCTGGGGTCTTACGTGCCAGAACGATAATCTAAAAAATTAGGCATGCCGTAGTGGCCTTTTCAGGCTTACCAAAGCTCAACTCATGGTGAAAGTCGTTTTATTGGGTATCGTAGTACGCTAAGGTCATTAGATAGTACAGCTTGAATAAATGTTCTCTGAAATTATCACGACATTGCGGATACAAGCACATCGCGGTGCAGCCTACATGTACTCTGGTTAAAGCAAATTACCTGTTATGTGATCAAAAAGAGGACGTTTAATCCATGACATGTCGTCTTAGGAGACTTCTTTTTTTACCGAGTGTCAGCGTCTTGAATAAATGACAGGGTTCGGAAACACGTGGACCTTGTCAGGGACGAATTGAACTCTACCAATCGGCGAGTTGCTTTAGATAAGCGCGCGGACTGGGCCCACTCCGCTCGCGTTATGCGCACTCATAACCTGCCCAGGCACTGCAGCCAAAGCAAGTTTACGCCGCACTTCCTTGTATAGGCCTGTCGTGAAGACACGGGCAATGCGGAGATCATAGGGGTTCCTACAATAATTACTAGAGGGAACACTAGCAGTGCTGATTCGTTCAGCCACCATAGGAGTAATAGGTAGTACATGAATTTCCCTAAACTTGGTCCTTCTGACAGCTTCGTGACTTCGTAAATTCGTCATTTTCAACAAGGTACTTCCTTCCTTATCTTTATTCAGAGCTTACTCCGCATTGCCCGAAGGCGCTACAGCAGGGGGGTTACATCATTGACATAAACAAATCTTCATTTCTACAGCACACTTGCGATTGAGACAACTTGTTCCACTCTTTAATGGTTCTAACAAAAAAGGATTTTGCGAATAGGTCCGCCCTGGCACTCAATTCCCTTGCATTGGAAACATGGCCAGTTCAATATGAATGGTAATGAGGTACTTTAAAGTATTTTTCTTGGTAATTCTTGTTTTATTATTAAATTTCTGAAAGAAAAACTTCAACCGCAATTTTCGTCGGCTCGAGGAAAGCAATACCCACTCAAGTTCATTTTTCATCTGAGTGCAGCTCTCCCCCCTCTTGTACCGTCCCAAGACAAACCTAGCTGCCCGATTTTGAATTTTCTACAGTTCATCAATCAGCGTAACTTGCGAAGGATCCCATGCGGCACAGGCATAGACTAGTACAGGTCGAACACATGTTACATAGGTTATCTTTTTAAAGTTTAGTTCTGAAGTTTTTAAGTTGCGTTGTATAAGATTTAGTGCCCTTCCAGCGCTCCCAACCACGTCGCTTACATGCGCTTTCCATGAGCAATCGGATGAAAAGACTACACCTAGATATTTTTAACTAACTGTTTTTTACAGTCTCATTTTTTAATAAATAATATTAATAAAAATAATAAATAATGAATGAATAGTACTGGGTGACAAATAATTCAATAAACATTATTCAAGTTCTCTGACGGCAGGATTCGAAGGCCAGAGAAGCCCGATATTGAAACCATTACGCCACGGACGAGGGCATTGCAAAGCGGCATAAAGCACCTTTATGAATTTCTCGCGGGCAAGCGAGCACGATGAGACGCTTGGCGCGTTCCAATCTGGCCACCTGGACAAGCTGAATTACTGCAACTAGTAGCAATCGTGCGTGTTCACAGATTCGTCAGCACTTAGAAACGTGCTGATTGTTACGAAATTTAGGAAAACGAAGGCACATAAAGCGCAATAAACAACGCCACAGAAACGCGTGAATCCCCAAGCACGAATATCAGACACATCAATGTATGTACGTACTACCCATCCTTCCCATGCTGACGTAGCAGCTCAGCTTGCACTTCCCGTAGACACTAGCGCCATAGTTCCCTCTAGTGATTCTCGTACGAAACTCTATAGTGGTGACGGCATAACGGCCAAGCAGAGAAGCCACGTACATGCACGTTTGCTTTCCGCTCAGTCGACTCGGTAGCGAAGCGTGAGACCCGCCGCGCTGGCTTAGCGGATATGTTGCTGCGCTGCTAACAACGAGGTCGCGGTATAAAATCCCGGTCGCGACAGCCGCATTTCGATGGGGTGAAATGCAAGAACGCCCGTGCATTGGAGGCGCGTTAAGGAACCCGAGATGCTAACGATTAATCCCAAGCCCCCCATAATGGCGTGCCGCATAGTCAGATCACGGTTCTCGCACCTAAAACCCAGGAATCGAATTTTTACAGCGAAGTTGTACACCTCTACCCGCAATGCTTTTGTCATGACCTTGGGCAATAATGTGGGCCGATGCTGGAGGCAGTGGGATCCCGATCCGACCAGCGGCGGAGGTGAAGCAGGCTTCAAGCACTCCGATAATAATAATAATAATAATAATAATAATAATAATAATAATAATAATAATAATAATAATAAAGTCTATCGGCATACCGAAATCGTTTGTGAACGGCACATCGAGTCACGAGTAGGAGGCATTAGCATGTGCCCAAAGGACAAAATGCATGTGCAACCATACACTCTTGACACGCAAAGGGACAATGCCGCTTGCACTGGGGATGACTTCGCCGTACAACCAAAATACGGAATTGTGATATCCACAGTGTATATATATCCGGGCACACCCGAGTGTGACACTGAGACGTTTATGACCACGTGTTTTGCATGGGTTAGTCGTGACGACTATCCCTGTGACCATCGCTGGAGGCTTTCGTGATGACATTTCAAACCAGACCACAAATGGTTCACTCAGTTTCAGCTAGAAGAGTTTGGTTTGAAGTGCCGCACCAATCTAGGTCACTCGACCACTCAACAACGGTGGTGTGCAGACCTAACTTTGGCCAAGATTCTGCCTAAGGTTGTAACCTAACGAATCAGTGTATACATCACAGTAATCACAGTGATTTCGTTACTATTATTAAGGCATGATGAAAATAAATACATGTATCCGCGTCTAACCCTGTGTGATGTGCTACAGCTTAGCTGGTCATCCAGCTTCAGAGAGTTGAATGACTCTTCATTTTTCTTTCTTTTTTTTTTTTAAATGGAGCGTGGGCTGGGCTGTGTTAATACCGGCCGGCATGAGACGCTCTGCGTAAACGCCGCAGAATTCCCGCAAGAGATATTGGGCACACTTTTCAGATACGCGCGTCTGAGCGGAGCCGAGCGCAAACGCAGGGCGACCACTTCGCGCGCCAACAACGCGCCAGGAATGACACACCGACTGTACACACCCAAGGCTTGCGTGAAGAGATTTGCGAGCAGCTTCTATATTGTCGCCCACACAACGCGTGCCGCCAATATATAGCGCTTCCTGTTCATCCTCCTTTGAACTCGCTTCATTAAACCCGCTGCCAGACGCCTACCACCGCGAGAAAAAAAAATAATAATAAGAGCAACGGGTGCGGGGAAAGGTGGAGGATCGCTATTTCGGGCATTCGGTTGCCTCCCTGCCGTAAGCCATCAGGAAGGGCGTCCCGATACCGACGCTTCGCCCACGGGCGATGCGTTTCCTGGCGCGCGTCGGCCGCGCGTCTCTCCTAATAGGGAATTAATGCCATTTTAACGATCCGCGCCGTATCGAACGACTCGGTCGCGGCGGCGCTTTACAACGCCGCCGGTCGGTCGCTTCCAGGGCACGGCCGGGTAGGGGTTATGCGTTCCGCGCAGGGTCGCTGCGACTGCGCCGAAAGTGTAGCCCGCGAGCGAGGAAGCCCCGACGCACGCGCCCGCACAGTTTGGGCCGTGCGGTCTGGGGGATACCTCAGAGCACCTGGGAGGGTCCCAAATTAGTCGTTCGCCGGCGCCGTTACGGGCACTGCCGCCATGCGGGGAAGCAGACGCTACGCAGCGAACGTGCAGCCCCCGATAATCGTGCGGAGTGGGACATTTGCGACGAAGAGCACGAATACGCGAATCCTTTATTTTTAGGTCCTGCCTCGATGCTGTCTCTCTTGGGAAACTGAGTGTCGCAATTATCTGTTGAGAAAAGGGCCACTGTATCGCGTGGTTGCCGAGCTTTAATCACCTCCGTTGCTCGGTCGCGTAGTTGAAACCTTCCGCAGCATCTCGGGAAGCGGGCATCTTCGCTACAGGCGTATCTGTAAAGGCTCCGGACATTCTAGGTGCGTGCACTTTCGTTAGGCAAGCTTGCTGCAAGTGATGCAGCAGTGAATATATGCCACAATGTGCACGATGCGCTGTATACAAGAGGAGTAACGCAGGCATAAAGTGATTATACAGGTAGAAGAGCACGTCGGCTGTAAAAACTGAGTATGTCCCGTTATTCATCTCGAAGGACCAGAAAACCTGGGATAGAACGTGGCAGACACCGGGCACGCTTCGAATAATTTATGATCCGTCTTGGGAGCGACTGTCGTTGAGTCTGAATACACTGCATAACGGTGCACTCAATGCATCGGCAATGATGTGGTTCACAGGCTTGTGAGAGCGGTAATAATATGTAAATCAATAACGGTTTCCGTCGTCGTGAACCGAAGACAAAAACAAGAGAGGCAAGCACGGATGTAATTGTTTGCCCTTTATGTAGAGTAAAGTAGTGCATATATACAACGCCACATGTTCTTCCGAGTGTACATATTGTGCATACTCATTTCTTTTATTTTGACACGTTTATACTTGCAAATCTGTAACCGAGCGTGTAAATTTTGCAAAACTGTCTCGCAGGACTGCCCCTCAAGAGTCCTTTGTTTCATGTCGTGCTTCTGATATGACTTTCGTTATCGGTATTGTTCTTTGAAGTCGATTTGCCTAACACCAAATCAGAACGGGTCTCCACGAGTAGGGGTGGGGCTGAAAGGTTGAACCCGGGTGGAGATATGCGGGTGCGAACAGGATGAGTCAGACTGTCACTGCAGTAGAATGCGCCGCGAGAGTGAGGGAAGAAGGAGGCTGGCAATTCCTCCCGCGTTTACGGCCTCATTTTCGGGGACGAAAAAGCAAGCCGCGGGCACAAAAAGTGGCGGACGACGACAGAGGGCAGTGTATGCCTGGCGCCCTTTGGTGCTTTTGGCGAGGCCCGAAAACTTTCAGACAACCATCCAATCGAGAGCGCATTAAGCGTTAATAATTGTCAAATAAGGCGCATCTATGAGTTTCTTGTTTGTTGTAAAGGTACCCTTTTGTTGTTTGCTTTTCTTCAAAGGCATTTTGATTGTTCATTTTGAATTTATGATTAACGCTGTTGCTGTGTTTCCATGCGTTCGCAGCCTCTCAACAAACGCGGCTTTCTCGGAAAAAGGAAACACAAGAGCGTTAGGCTGGTTGAAATACGCCCTGAAGTCTGGTTTTCTCCTTTGTTAGTTTTCAGGAATCTCAAACGAGGGCTTCAGGTACGATTTTGATAAGGTTATATGAATAACATGAACTTCGCAGTTCTCGTGGTTAGTTTTGTGCTCCCTGTTTGTTGTACCTTGTGCTGGATGTGATTTACTTCCAGAAGGGGTCACCAGGCGGGCCATGGAACGATCGGCAGAACGAAGCAAGAAGCATCGGGTCTACCGGTCTCTTCGAGGTGCTCGAATACTGCAGCGCCTTCGAGACCTCCTGTGGCGGCGGACGGGCTGTTATGATCGACTTGTCAGGTGTGAGAAGCATTCAGACGGGCTTCTCCACGTCAACATAATTGCCCTCTTCTCTGAATCAACGCCACCTCTTTCTCCGCGAGCTGACACAAAAGGATAGGAGAAGAAACCGGAGGTCAAGACGATGTCACACTTTTACCCGAGCTGACACCAAGGATGGACAAAGGGGAAAGTCATACTCCGGACGAAGACGGCTACGACGACAGGACCGCCAGTGGTTATTTAAGGCCATGCTGGCCCACGTGTTAATAAGAACCACTCGAGACTCAGGTGGTAATCACATCCATGTACCAATGAAGCGAATACAATCTTTTATATTTTTTTCCATCATCGCAATGTTCGGTTTCGTCGTCGTTTCGTTATTCTTACACGGAAGACTCACCTCACCTGGTCGAGATTATATCAATGTGAGTGTCGTCCTGTTGCCTCGAGTCCCTGAAATGGAAATTACATTTACTATGGAAGAACTTGACACCTCTTTGGCTGCTTCTCGACGTTCATCTTCACCAGGGCCCAATGGCGTCGTTATGCTGCTCTAGCCCATTCCGGACAACATGCCAGGCAAAAGCTGTTCAATTACCACAACCGCTCACGGCATGACGGCATTGTTCCTCAGCAATGGAAGATAAGTCGACTTATATCGCTACGTAAACCAGGAAAGTCGCAATTACAGCTGGCATGATATCGCCCTGTTGCAAAGTTGAATATGGAAATTGATGGAAAAAGTGATCCTTGTACACCTGGAATAGTATCTTGAGCGCCACAGTAATGACAGGCTGCCGATGAGACAGGTCAGTAATAGACAATGTTATTGATCTCACAACGTTTATCCAGCAACAAAAATTCCTCAAACGCATATCAGTGGCGTTATTTCTTGATGTGAAAGCAGCATATTATAATATCACATATGAAGCGACCCTCGAGTCACTGGAGGCTGTTGGAACCGGTGCCGAATGTTTCAGTAGTTACGCGACTATTTGACGAGAAGGTACTTCTTTGTGCAGACCGAGGATGGTCCCACTGCCAATTATTACACATAAGGCGGCATCCCACAAGGCGGAGTCTTGGGCCCTATTCTCTTTAACATAACCATGGTGCCCTGCTGAAATTTTACCTAAGGCTGTTCGCCTATCAATGTACGCTTTGGTTTTCTGCACTGACTCGTCTTCAAGCGCGCGCAAGCATCCAGCGGGCACCCACCCTAACTTGTTCGTATCTCCGCGAACATGACCTTATTGTGTCCATCAAAAAATGCGCGTTGATTGCGTTTACGGGCGAACCCATGAAACAATACCGTCTTTCTCTCAATGACCAGGCACATTCGACATCTCTTTCAAGTGTCCATTCACTATATTGCTGTTTTTCCGGTGCAAAGGCCTCGAGCATGCCAGAAGTCTGATCGCTTCTTAGGTCTGATTATTCACAGAAATACTTCACTACACCCACCTGAAGCAGAGACTAATTTCATTTGTACATATAAGGAAGTTCCTTTGCGGAAAAAACATGGGGCATGTCTGTGCGCTCCATGCTGCAGTTTTACAAAACACATTTTCTGGGCCCTCTGCAATACAGCTTCCCGGGTTTGGCGAACACATGCAAAAACAAATATTCGCACTATGGAAAGTTTGCAAGGCCATGCTCTGCACACGTGTCTTGGAATACTATGATGCGCCTCGGCTCATGCAACAATCATGATTGCTAGAGACTACGTGATGCCATTATACATCAGAGATGACAACCTCATAGCGCACATTCGATATCTCTTTCAAGTGTTCATTCACTATATTGCTGTTTTTCCGGTGCAAAGGCCTCGAGCCGTATCTTCAAAACTTGTGACACATCAAGATTGCGTTCCGTCGGGCTTTACGTCAGAAACAAGACCACTGTTACCCCAGTGGTATATACGACAACCACAAATACACCACACAATTCCAGGAATTACGAAGACCCGTCATTCCACAGTGACCCTGCGACAGATGGCATTGACATTGCTGAATGAGGCACATGAACAAACAAAGCACATCTACAAAGATGGATCTGTATCAGCCACCAGCTACACAGGCGCTGTTGCCATTCCGGTCTTATAAGTAATCAAGTTCGAAGTGTCCCGCATAACGACCTCTAGGGCAGCAGAACTTGTCGCCCTACGTTCTGCTGTTAATTACATCGCACAAGTAAAACTTCTAAAGTGGAGCGTTTCTGGTGACTCCGAGGCAGCCCTTGATAGTCTACAGTCGGCCTTACGACGCAAGACCCATAAACAACTGGTGTTTGAGACTAGAGAAGTTCTTGGTCAAGTTCTCATAAAAGGATATGACATCATCTTCCAATGGCTTCCGAGGCACTGTGGCATCGTCGTTAACGGCCTTTCTGATGATGCCGCCCGGTCAGCCCATAAAGACAGCCTGACAGTTACTATGCCCTTCTAAAGGACCGGGGCTGCTAGGGGTCTCTGTTTACTAGCACAACCCAAGACTAAACCTTCGTGGAACCCCCCGATTTTCTAGAACTGCCGCCTCCATCGGCTTGATACTACATTGAAGCTGCAGATTCCGTCGCACTTCTCCCGCCGTGATGTAACTAACTGTGCCACCTCGGGTTAGGGCTGGCTCCTACAAAGATAGATAGAGAGAACCCGTACAAAAATGAGTGTTGATTAACCATTGATATATTGTTGGGGAATTGTTGAAACAACGGACTTCAACAAATTTTCAAGAGCAATTGAGTTCACTCAATCCTTGCACAACAATATTACCGTTGAGTGTTCTCAATAAACAATTTATTGGGTAATTTGTGTTGATTTTTCTAGTTGTTCTTTTGTTGTGTAGCAGTTGAGTCCAGTATACAATAATTAGAAATCGCATATGAAGACATTCCAAACATGTTTTGCGATGCGTTCCAACCTAATTCCTGTCACTTTGCGGCAGGTAGGTTCTTCTTTCGCCTCGCTTTCATTAATAGAAAATTATGTGTGACCGATGGGGTAGAATCGAACGTCGGCCGTCGAGCCCGGTACTCTAACCAATAAGCCACGAGCGCGCGCATAATCCTCTCATTCGAAAGCTAGTAAGCTCTCAAATGCTTGGCGTGTGCGCCGCGTGCCACTTCCTGGTGCTGTCGCTACAGCTGGCGCTTTGAAGCGCCTATGACCGGGACCGCCCCACTTTCGTAGCCATTTTCGCTACGTAAAAACTGCAACGTTAGACTAGATTCATGACCGCCCAAGTTCATAACGATTTATTTCTTCGCCGGTGTACAAATGCCACCGTCGTTTTAACATACACTGGATGACATAACCATTGGTACGATCCGAAATGAGCACGTTTCGGGGAGCAGAAGAATGCGAAATTCACTTGCAAACACGGTGACTACGCGCATGTGGAGTTCCCCAAAAGTAGACACGGCGGCAGCGCGGCCGGCGATAAGACAGGTACCGACAGGCGACGACGCTACCTTCGAGCATAGGACGCACTGTGGGAACCGTAGGATGCAAGTGCGCACACGCTACAAACATACACGGTGAGGTCTTCGAATTTCCTGCGACGTACCCTCTGTCCGTAAAGCAAATATAGTTTTTGTCCAATGTCCGTGGTACTAGAGATCAAAGAATGAACGCGCTTTGAGATCGCAGCGCGCAGCCGCTATAACCATTGACTTCTAAGAGCTTCAGATTCAGCAACAGCCGCAACAGTATCACAGCTAATCGCTGTATCTGCGGCTGCTCCCGTTACTCGCCTTGCAAGAAGCACGCGATTTACTTGAGCCTCGCCGAACTGTCGTCTTCTCATGTTCCAAGCCTGCAGGTCTCGTATGTTAAGTTAAGAACACCACAGGGAAATGAAAGAAATACAGGTAACGGACTCTTATTGTACCTTACTTGTCACCTCGTCATCTGCAAAGATGCTGCAAACTATTTTAGAAGTTTTATTTTTGTAAAAATAGCAAAACTAGTAGTAATGTTTATTTCTAGGTGGCGCAACAAACGTTAAGGTAGGTTCGGGTGTGTATGTGTGCGCGCAAACGGGCGCAACCGAGCTTCGTTTTGCGCATACTTTTGCAACAGTACACATGGTTACCGCTAGTTTCGTAGTCGCATTTTTTGGTCGTAGTATTTATTATTTACGCTATAAATTAGGTAGTTCTTAAAAATTTATGAAGGTTAGTTGATGAAAAATTATTGCTAATCAATTAGTGGTTCTTAAGTGCCGTTATTTTGTGTTTGAAAGGTTTTTATAACTGAATACGATAGTGAAGCCATGTGAAGCTGTGAACGGCTCTCGGACTCAGTTATTCGGTTGCAGTTGTGCGGCGGTTCACGCCTCGTGCTTCTTGATGAAAGTATTTTCTTTTCGGACATCATGACGCACATTTTAGGGAAATGCTTTAACAACGATAAGTGGGACGTTTATCCGGTGAAGTGGTTGGCTCACCCAACAACTAGTCTTCTACTGATGTGCGAGCCTGACGGTTTTGATGAGTTGCGCGGCAGAGGCCATGATGCCTCTTGGAGAGAAGGTACCCCGAAACAGTCGCAGCCGCACTTCTGAAGATAGGTAAGTAATCTCGTTTTCTTGGGCACGTAGCCTTCTTTTCTATTTTGGCATTGACGAGCGTGACATGTTAAGCACACCGTTCACTTTCTTGAAGCAAACCGCATGCCCCGGAGCAAATGCGCGCGATACTAACTCTCGCTGCCACCGTCACTTCGTTTGAAACAATGGTAGGCGATGAGGCAGCGGCGCCCCATGTGCGTAAAATAGCATTGCTTCATTTGTTCCTGTCTAATAACGTTTCCTTCATTTGTGTGAGAGAACACAATTGGAACATAAGGATCGGCTTCTCTGCGCAGTGATAATTTTCTTCAGTGGCCACGTCATCTTTCATGGGGGCTCATGTATGCCGTCTAAGCGCTTGTTATCGCGTTCCGTTACGTGAGAGGCGCGCTGCCTTTCAAGGTATTTAGGCAGGCACTACGAGTTTAGGAGAACCGCGACAAATAATCGTGCAGCAGGTGTGCAGCTGTGCTACGCTTGTACCACACTCGTACCGGAAGGCAGTGTTGCACTTCACGGTTACGCATTTCGTAACTATGGCGGCCTCCGTGGCAATTTGGGGCTCGAGGTCGTGGATACGATCCCTGCAGCGGCCGCATTCCAAAGGAGCGGAATGCAAAAACGCTCGTGCATTGTGCATTGTATGCACGTAAAAATTTCCAGGAAGTCAAAATTAAAACGTAGTCCCCAACTACGACGTGCCTCATAATCAGATCGTTGGTTTTGCACGTGGAACATCAGAATTATTTTTTTTCCGTAGTGGCTCATCCTATACCATACGGTTAGTGTGATCACCTTTTGTGCCGTAGCGGTTAGCGCGCCGCGATTTAGGTTGCTGCTAATGATGCGGCGCACCGCGAAATATATTTCGCCTCTCTGGGATTTGCGGAGAACGGCCAACCGATTAGTCACAGCTTCCGCGCGGTGACTGTACACGGATACACAGCGCAAATGAACGGAGGTGTGGTGACGTGGTCAAAGAACACAGCCGCCGACGGGCTCACCTTATCGTCTATCACCGCCAAAACTACCGCAGTAAGCATATTTATCTAGCGCGGCGGGTTGCCGTTGAAGGCGTACTGTACAATTTTAATAAGCGATAACCGAAACATGCCACCGTTCTCTACTGCCTCTTTGAGTTGGACCGATCCGAATGTGCGTTGTTACCAGAAACGAAAGGAGCGCCAATCGGCGCGTTGTCGCCTCGAGCTAAGCGTCGCACTCGAGCACCGTTTGCGCGGTGAAGAATGACGCGTGCATGAAGCTAGCTCACTGCGCGGACGCTACCGCGCAAAACGCGCAAGGGCGTGTACGCGACGTTCTGCACACAAATCGCGCGGGATGATCGGAGCCACGCGGGAGCGGCTAGCTTCAAAGAAGTGGTACATGTTCTCACTCGTACAGGCACGCTCACGCTCGCATCGCTATCGGCGTATGTTTAGGTCATTCCTTCTAC
The DNA here is from genome assembly GCF_023375885.2 of Dermacentor andersoni. Taxonomy (NCBI): domain Eukaryota; kingdom Metazoa; phylum Arthropoda; class Arachnida; order Ixodida; family Ixodidae; genus Dermacentor; species Dermacentor andersoni. The sequence continues at coordinate 87,271,528 of NC_092819.1, forward strand.
TGGACTTCTGCCCAAAGATTTGATATCTGTTTGGTATGGGCTATGCACTGTCGCGTGGTCTTTGGTTCTGCGAGAGAGCCGGGAATATTTTCCCCACTGTGAAACATCGCTGTACGTGTTTTAGCTAACATTTACCGTAGCAACCCATTCCTTCCTTTTCTCGACGGCACTCGTAAAGGGTCGCAAATTTTTACTTGCCAGTATAGCGTGTAGTTCTATTTCGTGTGTAGTTATGTGCAGTGTGTGGCAGATTCTTAATCCGCGCAATATCATTTTCTGTCCACATTCCCTTCTCACAGGTTACGTATGCAGTAAATTCCCAGATGCTAAAGTGTTCTACGCCAAAAGCACCTTGGCGTCGTGCAAGAGACACCCGTTGATATGTGGCTGATTCACTAGCAAGCTCGCATCTCTGTTGCCACTCTCCATCAAGTGGGATTTTCAACTATCTTTTGTGTTGCTCTGTGGTGTACTAGCTGCCGCATGGACGCTGTGAAGGCTTACTTTCGATTTGCTCTGGCGTTTAGTAGTAAAGGATGGGCTACCTTTTGAGGGGAGGCATTTACTTTTGTTTGTGAGAATGTTTACCAGCCTAACCAAGTGATACGTGGGTACTGTAAACAGCAGCACGAACAGAGGCGGACGACGAAATAGGTAGGAGCACACACGAGCGCAAGCTCTACTAAAGTGTGCTTTTGATGACAAAGGTATTAAACCCACTGGTCAACTTGGCAAAGGTAAAAATCCGTGCATGCGTGGCAGAAACAGTCACGTGCGACAAGCAAAAAATATGAAGCCATGTCATGTAGAATAAACGTGCGTGAAAAACGAGAACTATCGGTCAAATCGATTGAAAAAGCGAAAGATTTGTCCGATAAGTGATACTACGCAACGGGAAATACTCTTTTGAGATCAACTTTTTCCCACTAAGGGCAACAGATAACTTGGTTAGGCAATTGTTTCGTTTGTGATCAATAAATATTGCTTCTGGAACTCCTCTGGGGTTGCGGTATAGAGCAGAAAGAACGATTGTTTCATCACAAAGACCAGAACACAAGAGGACTTATGGAAGCATTATTTATTGATCACGAAGAAATATTCATAAGCAAGATTTCTGTGACCATTAGTGGAAAAGAGTTGCTGCAGTACTTCTCGTTAATATCACTTACAGAAGAAACCTTTCAGTTTTCATGTTTTTGTTAGTTTTTGACGCACATGTTTATTCTACAGGACGTATTTAGGTCCTTTTTTGTTGTGCCGGGCTGTGCATGCTGCGCATCCATGGCTTTTTCTTTGTGAAGTTGGCCAGTGTGTTTAAAATCTTCATCTTCACGAATAAACTTCTACTTGAGTCAGCGTTCATGTGTGTTCCTACCTTAATTCATCCTTGTCGTCTCTGTTTGGGTGGTTGTGAAATATAAATGTACACCGAATTGGCGAAGTGTCCATAGAATTGATACATGAAGTTATTTGAGCTGTTTATTTCAGGAAGAACGCTATAGGGTCTTATCTTCTCAATGTTTTTGACACTGAGTACATTTTTCTAGTTCAATTTCAAGGAGTCCCCTGAGGAAGCCAATAAGAGTGATGGTAACTTCCTTTGTGTGTAAGATTTATGAATTTCATCCATTCAAGGCATGACATGGCACATGCCTGATTGTTGGTTGCAAGCATTCGTAGTAAGATCTACTTTTCGGTTCTCATGACGCTTCTTTGTACTGCGCTGCATTCTCCAGGCACATGAACCTTTTTATGCTCTAAGTGCATGCGTTCTTTTTCTATATGTTGGAGCGAAAAGTGTAAACTCAAATATGCATATATATCATTTTCCTTGTAATCTTTTTCAACATGGGTGCTGTAGCTCCCTCTGTCTTTCAGTTACTGCTTTGTCCCAATTTTTATACAACCTTTATGTATTTTATGCAGCAAAATTCTGGTGCTATTTTAATAACACTTTATCTGCGGAATTGAGGTAATTGGTGTTTCGTATATGCATTTATTGGCGTTTTTCACGGTCTCAGCAATCTGGCTGTCGAGTCATTGGAACCTTTTCTCATGCTTTATGACTATTTCTGGGGTGCTTGATACTGAAAGTGCAGGTGACCATTTATTTGGCTGTTTGGAATTGTGTTAGCCATGTGTTACTACCAATTTTCTGTGCTAAATAATTATTTTTTCTCTTATCGTTCAAGGTATTAGCCTTTCCTTATCTCTTTATTGACTGAGGTAGCACTTAGTTGCTGGGTGTAGGAAAAAAGGCCCCAAAAAGGGCTTTAATTAGCTTTGTGCAGGTCCAGAAAGATTACCTGAAAATGAGCTCACTAAATGGAGGAAATGCCACTAAGGAACTCTTCTGTACCCCACATTAACATAATCAAATGGTGTACTGTTTGTTCTTGACTTGTGCCAGGGAGATGAGCTGCTTTCATTACACAAAAGCTTTACAAGTTTATTTCTGAAGAAAGCAATCCTGGCTTGTCAGAAACACGATTCAGGTGTTCATCATGCCCGACAACTTTCTAAATTATGTCTCGTCATATAATAGCTAAGTTGAGTGATGTTATTTTATAAAATAATTGGGCAACATGAAAATATATATATCTCGAAGACAAAGCTCAGGCAAGTCTACTTTGATACTTCATTAAATTTTAATCGTGGTGAAAGACGTGTGCTAAAGGTATATATTTACGTGAAGTCATTTGTTTCAAGTTGGTTATTTTGCCTTCTCACAGTCAGCCGTAGCTCTTCCTGTGATGTGTTAGTGTGCACAACATTTTAATGTAACATATTCAGATGTCTTTTGTGTATTCACATGCAAGCAGCTCCAAGTGTTCATGTGTTCAAAGTTGGTTGTTTCAAGGGTATGCTTAAGGCCTGGCTTTTGAGTCATAAACTTAAGTCGAAAGTGAAGAGCACAATGATCGTTTTGATTGGATTCATATGTATAGGTTTTTTTCTGGTGTATTTACACTGCTAGAGTGCTGTAGGTACTAGCCTATGTCTCCAGTTTCGATGTAGTGGTGCCTTATGTACTGTAATAATGTTTCACGTGCACGCATCTTTAGTGTAAATAAAGGTACTTCAAGTTGATCAGTCTCTCCTTTGATTTTGTTTGTGTTTGGGAAAGTTACGGGCAGGCACCGGGGCATGCAAGTGTGAACAGCGAAGCAATTTCAATATATGAATAAAAATACACTAGCCCAACGAAACGTCAATCATATTTCAATGGTGACTTCTGAAATCTCAATGGCATCTCAAGTGTGCAACAATATGCTTTTCAATGCTGTGGCAATAATAACTCAACAACAGGTCAACAGAACTACCACAACGTTAGTTCAACGCAGAATCAATGGTAACTCAACAACCATTCAACAAAACGAACACAACGGGCCGTCTAAGCACAATGGACTTTCAATGGTAACTTAACAATTATTCAACATTGAGGTACCCAATGGTGTTTCAATTCGATTTCAGTGGCCAATATTCAAGAGTGCTCAACACTCAACCCAACAATTCTCCAACATACTCTCAATAATTCCTCAATAAAAAACTCAACATTGACCAACAATATTTCAATGCCTTCTCAATAATTTTTTTTGTACGGGAATTTATTGACAGGAAAGACAGAGAGGTCGACTTGAGCTAGTGCGCTCGAGTCTGCTACTCTGCACTGAGGAAAAGGTAAGGCGAAAGTCTGCTCATTACTTCTTGGAATGTCCGACACACCAATATGTGATTAATGCAACTCAACAGACGATCGAACACGTGTTGTATATTTTGTTATCTTTATGACATCTAACGAGACGTTCTTCGGAGTGTGTCAAACCGGTTAGATAGCACACCATATCCAGAGACCAAGATTTTTTGACCATGGCCCCCGACGTCGCAGGCTTACAAAGTGACGCGGCCATTGCTACGGTTCAAGAAATCGACTGGCTTCAGTGATCAACTGTAGGCGTGAAGTGATGCACCACCACACGTGTTCGCATTGATGATGCCTTCATTCCTCCTTCTCCATTCTTTATTTTCATTCCTCAATCCTCTCCCCCTTGTGTAGGGTAGAAAACTGGACGTGAGTCTGGTTGACCTCCCTGCCTTTCTTTCCGTCTTTTCTTGCTCCTCCTTCTCCTTCTTTTGAAGTGAAATTGTAGGATATACTACAAAGAAAATTTTGTTTCATGTGCAGAATCTTTATGAATCTGACTGCATTGTTTCATAAGAATCTCTTCTCGGAAAGCAGCAGAGTCATTATTTCTTTATTGAGATGTACTTGCGTGTAATTATTACATTTAGTTCTTCTTGTTGACACTGCTGTTCCTCTTAATTTTCTTTAAGTGCAGTGACATGGAATGTGTTCTTATGCAAGTGTCCACTACAGAACGGGTCATAAGAGTCAGCAGAGATTATTGATTAACGTATTAAGTAATAAGTATGCAAATATTTCACACCATATAAAAGATGGGGAAAGAGCGCCAAACATGTTGCCAATATCGGCGTTCTGGAGCCATGAGCTGCGTAAGACACATAAGACATAAAACGCCTTGTAAAGGGACCGAATAGAAAATTTCATACCTTTAGCTTTAAGAACATTTTTTCAAAATTACCAGTAAAACACTGGTGGTACCCGGATCCTCCAGGTAAAATGTTCCTTTCTAACCATGTAAACAATACAAAAAAATTGGAAAAACGCTGAAAATGAATTCGTTCCTTTTGCTCATTTTTTACACTTGATGAGAGCACGGTAGAACGTTTTTGTGACTGATGAGACCATCCTGCTGTAGGAGACCCGAAGTTAATAACAAACATGGGATAAACGCGATGAAAAAGTTCTGGTGCGGGCAATATCCGCAATTCATTCTCGCGCAGGCATTCTGAGCCAGTGTTTGAGTTCTTCAGAGAAATCCTTCAGTCGTCAAAAGTGAATAGTCATATTTTCATGCGACATGGAAGGAAGCCAAAATAGTGCTGTTTATAACCTTGCAGTACTTCTAACGTGGGCATTATATTACCATTTTCTTTTAGCAGTAGCTGTATTGAGTTTCTTGTGTAATATGTCGCACGTAAGCTGCTTGACACACCTTATTGACACTATCAGCTTGTTAACACATGCGAAAGTGACTGGGATGCCGTCTTCGCCTTAACTTGTGAACATCGGCGTTCTGGCTGTCCCCACTAGCATGGTTATGCGGATGCCGCAGCCTCAGTGACGTCACCGCCACGCAGTGTAAACAACCTCGAACATCACACCCTGAGTTAAAGCTAGTTCACACTGAGACATTCGGCATCTAGATATGCGCGAAACCCAATTTGGTGGCGGCGAATTTCGCAAGGAGACCCTCTTCACATCGATCGGTTCCAAACCAATTTTTCCCTCCGGACTCTCTCGCGCCAGCGAGTGAGCCATACGTCGCAGAGCTCTCCAAATGCACACCTCGGCATCTTGAAGTCGTTTCAAAAGGCAGGGTCACCTGCCGCGACATTGTAGCTAGTAACGAAAGCTGTGAGAAATTACCCGGTTCTTTACAATAAGCGCCACGCCAAGCACTAGTATAATTTGGTGCAGGACTAAGTGACGCAATAAATAAAAGTGTGCAAACTAAGGGCATGCGGCAGACAGCTGCAAAAAGCAGTAGACAGGCAATACGTGTGTAATTGGTGCATGCACCTGGCAGGTGGCACTAGAAGTGAAAAAATATCGGCAGCATGCTACGCTCCTGGAACACGTGAAGGCAAAAGCCTGTTGCACACGTGGTAATGCATTAAGTTATCGATCGGAGGGGTCAGACTTCTTGCAAGGCATAACGAGCTGCAGTGTGAAGCTAACGTATTGCGTTGTAGGTCGATTTCCTCAACGACACATGCGTAGGCCTAATGCACTATCTAAAGGTTGTTTCGTTCTTTCTTTCGTTCGTTCTTTCTTTCCGTCTTTTTCCTTTCTTGCTTTCACTCTTTCTTTTGTTCTTTCCTTCTTTGTTATCTCTTTCTTTGTTCTTTCGTTCGTTATTTCTTTCCACCGCTCTTTATTTCATTCATTCTTTCGTTCTTTCTTTTTTCGTTTATTATTTCATATTGAACCATTGTACCTCTGCTTGCTTACGGGGGTATGAGCCATTCTTGTTGTTGATGTTCCCTTTCTTTCTTTGCTTCGTTCTTTTTTTCTTTAGTGTGTTCATTCATGTCCAGCCATTCCAACTTTGCTTCCTTACAGGGGTATGAGCCATTCCTAATTATTGTATTTTTTCGGGTATGAGCGATTACTGGTGATGATATTTTTTGTGCCACGGGTCAACTTTTTTTAAACCACTCGACTTATGATGACATTTTTTGAACCACTCGACTAGACGCCGCTTTTTTACGGCTATGAGCCATTGCAACGAGCCATTTAAGGCTCGCGCCTTAACATCACGCGCTCTCCTTGTTTTCCCAATATTCAGAGAGCTAGCGGCAGCTCCGACAGTCCGTAGGTAGAGCTGTCAACGACGAGTCAATTCGGCGGCAAAAGATTCCAAGCTGCTCTAGACACCGAATGTTCCAGAGTGAACGAGCCATTACAGAAGTGGAGGAGGAGACAGGAAAAAAAGGAAAAGCAGGGAAGTCGACCAGACACCCATTCTGTTTGCTACCCTACATTGGGGAGAGGGGATAAGCGGGGAAGGGAGGAAAAAGAGGAAGGACTTACAGAAACCGACTTACAGAAAAATGCAAACCAGCTGCCTAGCTGTCAAGTGCATGGTATATTAAGCCAACGCGTCAACGTCGTAATTATTAGGAACGTCTACGGCATTACCGCTACAGCAAATTAGAAGGCGAAGGCATGCAACAAATTAGGTGAAAAAACATGAGCCATTCCACTTTGTGACGATGGTTGACCAGCGGAGCTATTTATCACATGACAAAGAGGTGACACATAATTTTGAACAAAGGTACGAACTCATGTATAGTCTTGATGGGTGGTCATCGTGACGAAAGGTACGCACATTCATTTATTGTCTTGATCGGTGATCATTATTCCACTCGCAACTGCAATCACATTATTTGATAATGTGAAATCGATGCGCGCACGCCGCTGGGTGCTCGGTTGGGCCGGATCGGTGCGGCATCCCAAGAGATATGTCTGCAACACGGAACGCGTAAACCACTCCCTTTTCGGTACCTACACATCCACATTGAAATCACCGACAACGACAACAGGGGTAGTGTCATCGCAGCTAACTCACGCAAAGTGAGAAGCCATGAACCTTGCGGGACTATGAGTCATTGCATTGTTTACTTGCTTACGGGGGTATGAGACACTGCTCAAGGGGGTATGAGCCAATGATGACGACAGTTTTCCACATGTCATTCTGTATGTTGTATGCGGTATTAGAAAGAATTTAAGCACCGTTCACTTCAGTTTGCTGTGTGCTTGTAGCCTCTGCCTTACCGGGCTACGAGCCGTTGCATTTTTGTGCTTCCTTGCGGGGTATGGGTGCTTACGGGGATATGAGCCATTGATGATGATAGTTTTTGTTAGTGGAGAAAAAAACTAATGGAACTGTAGCCATATACAGCTTCGCTATAAAATTGGCAACAGCATGAACATGAGCTTAAATCCCTTGGCTCGCGATGGATTTTTGCTCCAGATATACTGTTTAGTCAAGTAATCAACAATCGGTGAACCGGTAAAGCCTTAGGCTAGAGCCAACATTTTGCAAAGATCTTTTATTCCTAAAGCAACAATTGCTATCCTTGGCAATGCCTATATATCTCAATCTACACGTCACCTCCCCCCTCTTTGCTTGTGAGGAGGCATATAAGCGGATGCAAAAATGCGAGGTGAGGCCTGGGTATGTGAAGTCGAAATGTTCCAGAATACCCTTTTTTTCATGGGCGCCAGCATATGGCCAGTGGTGCATCTATGGGCAGTCGGCAGGCTGGCTTGGGCGAGCGTTCGTCTTGTATGCCAAATATAGGCTTGGCGGCAGTTCCAGGTGGTTTCGCGCTCGCCTGACCTATTTAGTACGACGTGTCATCTACGTGGGAGACGGTTCTTATAGACGCACTGAAGTGACTTAAGTCGGCATGGGCGGGGTTTCTGCTGGCGTCAAAGTGGACGGAGCACCCAGCGTGATGGGAGCGCGCGTGCTTGAACCTACAATCAGCCTCGATTAGTTACTTCTGAAAAAATCGTTTATTGAATGTGACCATACTCCATTGCTCACTAGGTGTGGTTTAGTAGCAATGAGTAGTTATGAAACATGACGAACCTAACAGCTTGGGTATTGTTCTGCTATGGAATAACATGGGATGTTTACTGAGACAAGCGTTCAAATTGTTACGTGTACATACATGCGCGACTACCTCGTTTGATGGGCGAGGTCGCCACCCATGAATAAAATAGTTTTGGTTAGCAGCAACAGCATACCGTACAGTGTGAAACGCACCTATCGTGTGGCGGGGCGACCGGCTGTGGACTGCGAGCGTCCGAAGCTGTGGTAGGCGCTGGGTTATAAATCCATTTGTTCTATATACCACATGGTCCAAGCATGCGGCCTCACCATTTGAGGTCTGATTGAGGCTTTAGTCAGTGCTTCTTTTTTGTTTTTGTATTCCGGGAAAAAAAAGAAAATCCTAATTGTTTTTTTCAGTCTTGTTCGCCCCGTCTTCTTCGACATACTCACCCATTTTACGAAATCTGATTGCCCACAAGAAGCCATCGGATTCTTGTTATGCGATCTCCTTTGGGTATTACTGCTTTATAGGGTACATAGGTAATGGCGAAGCTCAAAGTTTGCATGCATCACGCTGGTTTACCAACCGCAGTGACCGCCGTGTTGACCAATGTTATCGGTCTCATACAGGAGGCTAACACAGTCAGAACAAACACTTTCAAGTCTACTAGACTTGAAGTGTGTGAGAAGGATGCCGGTGGCTGAAGCAAATACTTTATAACGATTGGGGTTCAGGTGTTTTGGGTTTGAATGTTTGATGTTTAATGGTGCAAGGGCCAGGTATGGCCAATGAGCACTATTCTTGAGTTCGCATTGTGTTGGCCATACACGAGCTTAGTTCCCAGGCGAAGCGATCAGAAAGTGAGAACATTTTCTATTCACGCTGGCAATTCTCAGGCGCCGGTTCTCTTTGGCGAGTGAAAAGCGGTACAACGAAAGTAGTGCACAACACCTACGCATACCAGATAACGCGGCTGATGATGCGCGTAGCATGTTTGCGCTCTGAGAAATTTCTCCATACTCTACTTTAATTGAAAATTAAATTCCGGGGTTTCACGCCCCAAAACCAGGACATGATTATGAGGCACGCCATAGTACGGGGACTCCTGATTAATTTTCACAACCTAGGGCTCTTTAGCTTCCACGCAGTGCAAGGTACACGGACATATTTGCACTCCACCACATCGAAATGCGGCCGCCGCGGCCGGGATTCGATCTTTCACCCTTGCGCTTAGCAGTGCAATGCCATAGTCACTGTACAGCACCACATATCATTACATGGTTTTACCTCTGCACCGAAAGGTCACACAGTGGTTATTCGACAATCTGGTATCAACTAAGGAGCTATCTAAAACTCCAAATCGTTCCGCAGTACGCGACTGCAACATTTCTAATCAGCGCCCCGCCAGCTCGCACAAGTCAGAGAGGAGGAAAGGCTTGCCGCGCGCCCTCTCCTCCTCGTCCGATGATAAGGTCGATAGATTTGAAATGCCTTTGCGGCTAAGAGTTGATGTAAGTGGATGGGGAAACAGAGAATACACATAACAAAAAAGAAAATTACATTCTTAGGGCAGTCGACTATTTGACTACACAAGCCACATCCCGCAAATGCGGAGAATAGCGACAGTAGAAAGTAAAAGAATCTGAACTGTTGAACTTCCTGCTTCGTAGTAGTGGCGCATAACATTGATTACATCTGCCTAGTCAGCCTTACAGTCTTAAGAGAACGTCTTCAAGTACATCCTAAATGAATACGTATATACACCCCCATATGACTGAACAAAAAAGGGACGAAATATTGATGTAGTGAGACGTTCGTTTTTAGACAGATGCGTTTCTCCTCTTTGTGCCACTTTTAAAGCAGAGATGAAAGCAAAGGTCGGACAAGGCCATTCCACTTTGCAAAAGTAATGGGATGTTCTCGTCTGTCAAAGAAGTAGTGTTTGCAATGCACTTGAGTAGCAAAATTTTTAGAGGCTGTTTCAGCGCGAAGAACGCCAAAAGCATCGGCTCTGCTAGCGGAATTTTGAATTCATAGACAAGATGCTGACTGAGGCACCCCAACGCGTCTTTGTCGCAGATACAACCATTTCAAACGATGCGCGAAGTTATTGCTTCGTAATACGAGGATGCTGCATTGCTGAGCGAACATTCGTGCCTTCCCAAGGAACCTCTTGAATTCTTATATTTTTTGAACACGATCGTATGAAGGCATTTGCGGAACACAAAGTCGTCCGGCTGGAGCATTCATTTTCCATTTGCCAGCGTAAGCATTGTTCCTTTTTTTTTTCAGAATGACACGTGTTGTAGCAACACAAAAACACGGAAGTGCCTGTTTCTGCAAGAAAAGGCGGGTGAGAGGGCAGAACAAAAAACCAGAACAGAGCAATTCTTTCGCATACGTAATTTATAACAGCAAAATAACATGAAGAACTATGACATGGTGTCAGTTTTGCTACGTTCGCCTTCTTTCACCGAATATCTGCGCCAGCAAAGTTAAGCAGTGAAGGTTTGTAAACGGTGTTGAACCGCTTTTCCAAAACAATGATTACAACATTTAAGAAAGACGCTTGTGGCATTTTTGATTGTGAATTGATCGCGTCTCCTTTAGCTATGCAAGACACAGTGCGTCGAGTCACAGTGCATTTAATGTTTAGTCAACCGTCTTTCGAGGGCTTCCGTCTGTGCTTCCATTCGATCAGTTCATCCAAAAGAACTTGTTCCAACTTTAAAGCAGGAAAAAGGCGAATATATGAATTGTGAACGCGTGCTTTTATTTTTTAGCTATTCTCAATGTCATGCGCTCTTTTCAATATGGTTCAAGACACTTACAGACTGATGGGATGATATTAGGAATGCATCCGCATGACGCTTTGCTAAAGAGGTTGGATCCTAATATAATTTTCGTTTCATCGCTGTTTCTAATACCATGCTAAACAACAGAAAGCATGACAACGGTACTAGCCATGTCGCTGATGACTAAAGTATACATGGCTGTATAAAAACAAATACAAATTTACAAAACAAATTGGGTGTGGAAGTGATGAATACATGATTTAACAGCATGCTGGAAAAAGCGGGACTGTCATTGAATAAGCTTGCAGCAGCATCCGCTATAGCGAGCTTGACCGTAACAACACAAACGGGGAGGAGTGGCAGAACATTCGAGAACCTATGAGAAATCCATAGTTGAATTACGTGAAAAACAATTAAAGCAACTCGCTCTATGGAAAAGGTTGTAGGTGTGGCAGATAGAGAACATATACATGTGACTGATACCAAATGATGCAACCCATGTAAGACTACGCATTGAAGTCGCTCATTTAGTATGCAGTGACCATCACCCACGTACCTGCTATGATGACAAGAACTGCTTGGTCAAGAAAAGGAAGCAGAGTCATCACGCGCTACCGTGGGGATTTCGTGGCTGAGCAATACGTCCGGATATGGGTGCTGCAGTTAAGCCGACAATACTAATTTTGCAGTATAGCGCACTGAATTTGACGAAATCATCGTGAGTCTGAAAAGGTGCCTACGAAATAGTCAAAGCTGTGTCTATACTGCAACAGAGACGACGCGTGTTGCATCCTCACCCGTGTAGCGTTTGTTCTGCGGTATCGACGCGTCATGAAACCAATAATTCCTAATACCCAAAGCCTCAGCAGGCAAGTTATCACGCAGCTGCAAACGCTTTCCCAATAGAAGAATTCTTTGACTCAATTACGTGTTGCGTCGCAACGCTATTCGCAACAGGAGTTACTGTGGAGCAACTCCAAAGAAGCCAAACTATCAGCTAGCCTTGGTACGTGTTCATCACTTCTACTACCACCAAAAGCGGTTAAAGCTGCTAAGGTCGAAGCAACATAGGCTCAGCAACAGGAGTCACTGTGGAGTAAATCTAATGAAGCCAAACTATCAGCTAGCCCGGACACGTGTTGATCACTTCTGTTACCGGATGCAATTTAACGCCTAACGTCGAAGCAACATAGGCTAACTTCAGCGCTTCAGTAACCTACAGACGTAGTTCGGCCAATGATGCGGAAGCACATAATGTGGAATCTTACGTTCAAAAACAAGGAAACGCTGCCCATAGTTTGCTTTCAGTAGCCGAGAGCGTGAGTGCCATTCTCCCGCATTTATATCACTTACCTCCACTGCCGTGCGTTGATGCTCATCGTTCAAAATCCAATTATTTGCACTTGTCCTCAGTCACTTATGGATGCGAAGGTACCCAAGCGTGTCTGATGAACAACGACGAGGCAGCAGATGAACGAAGTTCAATGCGTGCGAATGACGGCAACTGTTTCACTCAAGAAATGCTGCTGGTGTTACCGCCTGCTCTCGCTGCAACGCAATCGTAGCGCGCACCGTAGACACTGAATATAAATATCGATGCTGCGCCCTAAATTTTCGCGTTTCTTTAGTTGGTTGGGACAAAGTTTCTACGGCAAGTTCCACGTCTTGTGGCGCTTTTTCAGTAATCGGAGTGGCGCTCCGCCCGTGTTATCAACGGAATCAGCCGACCGTGAACGGTAGATGATAAGAGTGTGCGCGGGATCGGAGTAGAAGGAAGTGCTACATCATAGTGTACCTGCTTCCGCAGTTGCTGAAGTTTTAGTCTGGTTTAGGAATGTTCTAGAAAGTGATGCCCTGACCAAAGGTAGTGGCGCCTGTATAAGTTTCTAGGAAGCCTGATGATGCACTTCACCACGACGTTCTGCGCAAATGATAAAGCCGGTTATCGTCGTCTTTCTGTGCTGTCTTCATGTTTTCCATCCGAACATGTGAATGGTCCTATTCCAACTGCTTCCAAGGAAGCAAGTGGAAAAAATATGGTCCGCATCCGAGGCTAGGGAACTACAGCTTGACCCACGTTGTGTTTTCACAAGGAAGCTGAATTTAACCCTAGATGTACTAAGTTTATTATCGCCGGTGTCATGCCGCCTGAACTGACCTGCCGAACAAGTTAATCAAATTCTAGCGTTTTACGTGACAAGCACACGATTTAATTATAGAGAACGCTGTGAGGGCTCAGGCTTAATTTTTACCAGTTGGGGTTCTTTAACGTGCACTCAATGCACGGTACCCGAGCGTTGTTGCGTTCCGCGCCCATCAGTATGCGGTCGATGTGGTAGGGATCGAACAGGCGACCTAGAACTCAGCAACATGACTGACAGGCTGACTGATGGATTCTTCCACTATAAGCAACCTGGTATGGCAGCCCGTAATGCAGGACTGAGAAATAGTCGTCAATTATGACTTTGCCGCGGAGTGAAAATTCAGGAATTTATAATTTCCTTAGGGAAAATTATGTATTTCTTCCATCTGTTGTTGATTAGGTGGGCAGTTGTAACACAGAAAGATATCTCATAAACACGATATAATATAGGCACTCTGTAAACACTGCTAGTATCGTCATTATTGTAAAACAGGAACGTTAAAGGAAACATCATATTTTTTTTTTGAAGTTCCATAGTTCCAGGTTTAGAAACACGTTACCAGCGATTTAAAACGAAACGATAGTACGACAGCACTACTAGCCACGGAATGCGCCCCCTCGTTACAGCCAGTTATAGAAGTAATTCGGCGCAAGAGACATTTCTATTTAGTTCTCAATTGTCTCGCTCATGCTTTCAATTTTACTTAAGGGCTCCCCGCAGTGTCTACATCACAACACTTAAAAAAAGAGACTAACATGTCGTCCGCCAACACTGGAGAGTCCGTTTACCCGGCGACTGTCGGTATAAGGACACGGCGAAAAAGCAAAGAAACATGCAAGTCAGACCGCGCTGACAAGCAACTGGCGTTTACTCATTGAGAGGAAGGCAGTGAATAATATGCATACAAACTTAATGCATGCTCAGACAGTCTGATAAAAAGACGAACCTTGGATACAAGGCGATGAGGAAAGAAACTGCAAAAGCCCACAGATCTGATCATCTCGAAGCATTGCGGAGTAATAGCGCGTGTTGCAGAAGGATCGTAGTAAATGCAAAATTCTTTCATCGTTAAGCGAGTGCTTTTGTTCACGTGCACACAAATAAATTTCCCTCATGCATCTTTCTGGAGTGCGTCCGTGCTTCTGGGATTATAAACTTGCATTTGATGAAGACCAACTTCTTAACGAGCGTATTCACCGTTTTATTGACGCGGGTACCTGAATGGCGCGATCTCTAGAAAAGAAGAACACATCTGCATGACAATATAATTATTTGGTCGTGCCTTGTGTGTATTGGACCAGTGGTTAAATGGGGTCTTGAACCACCCCTCGGTCTTGGTGAAGTAACATAGCCGGCGGGTAGCACACGTTGCTTTGAACATCTCAGCCAAGTTTTACAGACGCATGCGTTATGCGAAGCTCGCAAGCGGATCGTGAAGTCACATTTCTCTCACGCTCTTTTTTCAACCGAAGCCTGCCTCCTTGCTCTCTTAAGGAGGCAGGCTTACGCTGTGCTTCCTAATGAAGCGGATTCCCATAGGAGACTGCTATTGGTAGCTACCGTCGGCTGCGTAGCGTAGATACCGCGGCCGCCGCGGGGTGCCGCCACAAGTCCATTGGCTCAGCGCACTGCGGCTCGCCGAGGACAACCGCGTTCCAATCATGGTTAGCGAGTCGTAGGCACCAAAGGCGGTAGTCGTGGCGTCTACGTTAACATCCAAAATGAAATGTGAACTGCGCGCCACGGTGACATGTAGAAGGCGGGGCGTTGTGGCCATGCCCCACTACACCGTAGTCGTCGCAGTGCAAGGTATTGAAGAACGAACGGGAGCACAGCGGAAGCCGTGTTTAACTGCCAAGACCTCCGCTTCTGCTGAACGCATTGAAGTACTTTTTTCGGTGCAGTTTTTCTGAAATAGCCGATTTTACCTTCAAATGCTTTTCTCCACTTCGATTAAAAGTGGTTCAAAGCCCCTTTAAAGAGCGCGGAGCGTGTCTTTCTTTCACCTGTGCCGCTACTAAAGCACTTGTTTTCCGAAATTCAAAGACGTCAACTCAACCAGCTCAAACTTATGAAAGACAAACGACCGTTCGCGATGCAAGAAGCACAAGAGTGAACTGTAATATTGTTCGAGCAAAATATAAATCGTCTCCGAAAAAGAAAAAAAAAAGAAAACGGGACAAGAAGCTTTCTTTTCCTTTCTTCGCGCAATTTGGCACCAATGGAGGAAAAAATACAGCTAAGCAGGGGCGTAGCCAGGGGGAGGGGGGGGCTTATGAGGCTTAGCCCCCCCCTCCCCCCGAAATTTTGTCGTGCTGTCCATGAACCGCCCACCCAAGCAATCCCCGGTGCCAGAAATCATTCTGAATTTTCTCTAGAGTGCCTTTTTCACGTTCGAAAAGGCATTTCAGCCCGAACCTTGCGAACTTGGGCTGGATTTCGCGGCAGCGCCCATGCACCGGGAGGCACATAACGCCAAGCAGCCCCATCCGAGCACAAAGTTTCAAGGGCGTTTTGATAGCAAACGGGCTCGCCGCGGCATCTTACGGAGGCCGCGGAATCTACGCAGCGCATGGATGTCAATTCCGAAGTTTATGGGTATAAAATTCTCATAAACTTCTGATGTGAAAGCGGCATTGACATTTCCAAAGTTGTGCTTCAGATTTTCAATAGCTGAACTTTGTGGGTTTTATGTTACTATAAATATTTGACGCCAAAGGTACATTGACTTTCCTAAAGTATTACTGGTTCTCTATTCTATGGTCTTACATCGGATCATACAACGATACAAGCCAAATCAACACACTATCAGACAAGCTGACAAAGCCGGCAGCGAGGTCGGATGAGATGAAGCGTTGTGGTGGTTAATTTGTGCCATCATGACACATAAAAAAATATCAACATTTTTTTCACCTATGCCAAAGCATCCGTGTCAAGACACTAATGTCAGCCAAGGTAACTACGTTCTTACTTATTTTTTCTACTTCGAATTTTATTCGAGAAGACACATTGAGCCTCTTCAGTTTTTTTGTCCTCGCTACTCTACCCGCGGGATGCCAGAGGCAGCCAGAGCGCATGCGTTTTTCTCGTGTTGCTCCCACCACCGCGCCGCGCACTTCGGTGCGCGTTCGCCTTTCTCTGGCCGAGTGGATTTTCGCCTGGCAGAGTTTTGGGCACTTTCTGGCTAGCAGACGAGAAAAAGAAACTATCGTCGCTCGCCGCCATCACTGTGGGGACTCGAAGAATTGCACCGCGTTCACTTGAGCGCAACCACTCCGGAAAGTCTTGTCTCGCCAGTGTAGGATACCGAGCAGTATGCGTATGGTTCTCGGTGTACCAAGCATCTCACGTTTTTTTTCTTCGATATTCTTTCGGTAGCTACATTAGGTGCCCAAAGTAGGCATTCGATTGTGGCCAACATACTTTTCGCTTTTTCATTTCGGTGCCCCGGCCCCACAAAAGAAAAAAAAGACATTGTTGTGGTGCAGCGAATTGTCGTATGGTGAAAGTTAGATTTTGTTACTTCTTCTTTTGCGGACAGTAATGAGCGACGGGACGCTTTAGTTGCCGGGTAGTCTTATTGTATAGTATTGCGATAGCAATTATGTCGGCACTCCAGGCGCATTCCTGCCGTTGCCATCGCCCTCATGTTCAAGTCCAAGGGCGATAACATCGTGACCGCGCGCCGCATGCCGAATGTGCGAGTGAAAGCGTAGGGAGGGGGATGGGGGAGCTGGAATGGGTGAAACGACTATGGTGGCTCCGTCTTATGAGCGCAAAAGAGAAAAGCGGGGAGCAAGCGCGCCGTCTTCCGTCGCGCGCGATACTTTGGGGAGAGTGGGTGGAATGGGGGTGAGATCTAGGATTCTGTGAATCTCTAATTGCGCAACGTGTTTACTTGCCTTGTTTGACGCAATGTATACACTGACTTTTTATAGATACGTAGATTTATTGGAGACTTATACGTATATTTAAATATCTTGTTGCGGGGTTTTGTGTATACGTACAGTGAGCTTTGTTTCCAGTGACACTTTTTGCCTTTTATCAAGCTGTATATTCGCATTGGTATATTCCATTGGATCTTCGCACTTCTAATGTACAAAGGCGAGTAAAATGAAAGTGAGCCATCCCACTCCGCGCAATAATTGTTCGGTCCATTATCTGCGAGGCATGCTGACCAACTCTGGGCTGTCCAGCAGGCCCACGATGCGGGCGAGAGGCTCGGCCTTTCGTTTCCCACGTGGGAGCGGCCCGCTTCGTGAAGACTCACGACCTGCAGGACTTCATTAAAGTTTTACCATACCATACCATACCATACCATACCATACCATACCATACCATGCACGTGACACAGAGGCATCTCTCTATTACAAAAGTGACACGCAGGGGTGAGTAATCAATGTTGTTTAATGCTCTCATACATTGGGTTGAACATGGCTGGACATAATGGACATGGACGCTCTAGAAGTTGAGCAGCCTGGTGCCCAGAGGTTTTTGACAGCTGAAGGTATTTCCTAAAAAGAAATTAGTCGCCCTATGGCTGCCGTGTACGTTGAACATTGCATTTCATTGGCCACTACTGTGAAGCGTTTGAGCAAACGGTTAAAAGAAGGACGTGAAAGTTGCAAAGACGATCCAAGGCCGGGCCAAAGCCATCGTGCATTCACCCCTAACCAAATTGCAAAGGTTGATGAGCTGATGAGACAAGAACGGAGGATAAGCATCGATGAACTGGCAGAGCGTGCGAACATCAGTCACGGTTCGGTTTACGCCATAATTCATGAACATCTCGGTTATTCGCTCTTGTGTGCGCAATGGTTGCCCAAGATTTTGAACTACCGCCAGAAGATGGAGAAGTTCAGCGCTGCCTTGACTCATCTGATCCGGTATCACAATAAGGGGGACGACTTCCTGTCTCCAATTATGATCGGGGACGAACCATGGTGCCACTTCTACGAGCCTGAAACACGACAGCAAAGCTTACAGTGGAAACATTAGAATTCACCACCTCCAAGAAAGGAAAGGCGGTCATTTCCGCCGGAAAGGTGTTGTTGACTTTTTTTTTTTCGATCGTCAGGGGCCATAACTGATAGAATTTGATAAATCTTGAGAGACTTTCAATTTGTTTCGTTATTGTAAAACGTCAGATCGGCTGCGTGTCACAATCAAGAACGAACTACGGGGAAAATTGACGAATGCGGTCATCTTGTTCGACGACAGTGTCGTCCCCACGTCGCTGATGTGGTTAATACAAAACTGGCAATGTTCAAGTGGGAAACGCTGCAACATCCGCCATACAGCCCAGACCTGTCGCCTTGCGACTTCCACTTTTTGGAGCATTTGAAAAAAACAGCTGAAGGGAACCAGATTCGTGTCGGACGGTGACGTGAAAGGGTGAGTTTCAGACTGTTTGAAGCAACAATCCAAGAAATTAAATGACACGGGAATCACGCGACTCGGTAGACAACGGGACAAACGTCTAAATGATCATGGAGACTACTTTTAAATAAGGTACCCCGTTTGTCATATATTCGCACTGGCTGACTTTCATGGAACTCGCCCTCGTTTATTTTGCAGAACTCCTGCTTTTTATACGTTCTCTCTGTTGCGGCTACAATTTCGGTGCAATCGCTCACGATACACGACCGGTGACAGCTGCTCCTGCGTAATGCATCGGGAGAAATGACAGTGTCATTGACATTTTTCACTGGCCGTTGCATATGTACAAAAATCTAAACAAGGTTCTTGAATGACAAAGTTTCATTACAATATTTATCCTCAGCTTGTTAATTTCATGGCCTTTACATTTTTCATATCAGCGGCATGCACTGCCTTGCTGGTTTCGAACTGGTATAGTTCTGAAGTTCGCGTGATATTTTATTTACTTATTAAATAGAGACAATACACGGAAGGATTGATATCGGTTCTCTTGGGCACAATTTTTGGCGCATACAAGTATATTCTTTTATGAAAAAATACAAATTTTACTTGTTTTGATAGTGCGTAGCGTTAAAGAATTCGTTTGCAGAATCTTAAGCAATGACAGTGCAGTTATTATTCATGTATTTGATTCCCAGATAAATTGTTTAAGAGGAAGCTTTATCTCGCGCCCAACTCCGACTAGGCCTATTCAAACACATGTAAAACGCAGAAACGCTTTTCTGTGATAATCCCCGGATCGCTTTTAATGAAATTTGTTGCATTTGAGAGAAAAAGTCTGTTGGAAGCGGAATTTCGATTTAGGGCCTGAACATTGCTTAAATATTTTGATAAACTTGAAAATTAAAAAAGAAATAGAAGCACAACGTTTACAAACTAATAGCTCTGCATCAAGCACACATGTCGCTTTTCAGTAAACAGTACCTATTATAACAGTCAAAGCGGACAAATTTGGTGTGTCAATTCATATCTTACGGGAATTGGTTACGTTGTGTACAAGGATCCTGCGAAACCCGTATTTCCATAATGCTAAATTTCTGGAGATTCACGTGTAACACGGAAATTTTGTCCGGTGTAGATGTACTATTAGGTGCAATTCACAGAATTGTGATATCATTTTTCATTGCCGAGTTACATAGTTTTAAACTTGATAGTTTAGATTTCTAAAAATTTGCGATTTTGGTGAATTCTTAATGAAAATTTGACAACCTAAATGAAAAATTCGAAACCAATAGTCACTAGAATTTAAGTGTTTCTTCTAAATTCTACAAACCTCGTCAAATTTGGTGCATTGGTTGCCGAGAAAACCGGAATTGTCCTTCTACATGTTTTGAGATACGAGCACGCGAGCTAAAGCTTCCTCTTAAGAAGGAGAAGCTGCAATGTGAGCCCCCCCCCCCCCCCCCTCCAAACGAAATTTCTGGCTACGCCACTACAGCTAAGAGTCAGCCTAACGTCAGACACCGATAGGATGAGCAAGCTAACTTCTCAGACTACTCCTCCTCGCTTCTCCATTTTTTTCGCCTGCTTTTAAGGAAAGGCCCTTTACAGGTATGCCGGATCTCTAAACTCACGTCTGGACTCGTTGCAACTCTTAGTCACGCCGACGTCAAGAACAGCCTTGTGCCACTCAAGTGGCAGCTCCGTGGACTTCGCGACCGCCACCAGCATAGAGCGGGCTTGAAGGAATAGAAAAAAACAAAGAGAGAGAAAGACGGCAAGTTTGGCCAGTGTGATGATACTGGTTGGCTACCGTCTATTGTAGCATGGAGTAAATGGCATAAAAGGAGATAGAGAAAGAAAGATACAGAGAGATATAAAGGGGAAAAAAACTGGCTCTCCCGTAATGGAGAGTAGATGTAAGCATGCAATGGGAACCGGCAAAGCAGATTTGTGGGAGATGATACTAGCCACAATCTTAAAATATGTATAGTGCATGTTCGCAACGGCACAGCCCACCGCAGCACACCGCACCACACCACGCCATACTGTGCACTGGTCCATAAGGACGCTGCCCAGCTAGAAGAAATCCCGCTGAAGGAGGCGCGACCGAACGTCTCAGAAAATCTCCATGCTTGCTCCGTGATCTCGATGCAGGGTTCATGTGTTGGGCCACCACTGAGCGAAGGGCTGTTCACGGAGTGTTCACGGAGTGTTCGCTTGCTATGGCTGGCTGCGTGATGCAGTGCTATTAAGCACGAAATGCTTTTAGTTCCCGTTGTCGGCGACATTCAAGTGACCTTGGACGAAAATCCAAAGCCGTTGTGTTTAGAAAAAGTTTATTTCAATAAAAGACTATACGAACTCTGAGCCACATTGACGGGGCAATTCCATCAGGATGATAACATCTACAAGGCGTAACCCACGCACTCAAAGGAGAACATTCGGGCAAGTTGCGAGAACAAAACGAGATCATCCGGGCAACCAGTCAAGACGGCATGACACATGTGCTGAGGAAAACACGGGGAAGGTGGGAGATGGAAGTTCAAGACGACGAGCAAAACGAGAACAAGGTGAAAGCAGGAGCCAACGTTTCGACAAGTGGACTTGTCTTCTTCAAGGCAGAACTTACATATGCTAGTTACTTCCCAAACAAGTTTAAAAAAAGTATTGCTACCGAGTTATTCCTAATGTTCGTTCACAATCCCACGCAAGCTGTCTCTCCTAGTACGCTGAAGCTTTATTTGTCACTTCGAATAGCGAAGTTCAAGAGGCAGATACAGGGCACAATACACTTGGTTGTCATCTTTTGGGCACTCTTTTCAACGCCAGCTGTCCACGAGTTCCGCGGCGCGCCGTACTGTATACTGAAAAGTTAATGATTTCCGTTACGTATACTACGAAATACGTTCGATATGTTATTAGAGCATTTGGTACCACGATAATTGTAAAGTAAAAAAAAAAAAAAAAACTGTCGTGTTCTACTTTATACTCAACACACGTATATAATGATGCTTGATAATATGTATGTCATTTTGGTCAGCACTTATGGCAAGAGTAAATTTCATTACCGCTTCCTCGCGCGAAAGGCGCAACAAGCTTGTTTATGCACTTAGTGGGAATGTATCGTCATTGAACACATATACCGAAACACCCAAATACGCACACACAAACGCACGTTGACTCACGCACACGCACACGCACACGCGCGCGTGCTCACATACACATTAATATAGCACATTGCGCTGCTCTTGAAAAGTAAGCAAAAGCGTAAAAGAGATCTAAACCAAGAAAGATCAATCGCAAATAGTAGGCTAATGATCTGATTTTTCTTTTAATCGCGACTAATCCCAATATTTAGACTGCACTTTTACGTCCAGTGTTGAAGCTTCAAACTTCTGTAAAAATACTCCGACTTTTCGCACTGATCGAGCTGCGTCTGCCACCCAGGACGCAGTTGCCGCTGACAAAACGCAATTCGATTGCCGTGGGATTTCGTGATGTCAGAAATCGAACGGAGCGTGTCCGTTCAACGGGGTGTGGCTTAAGACGGCTGACAGCAACTTGTCAAAGAAATAAATTGGTTTCTTCACATTGCGGTTGATTTCCGTTTGCTCGCCCCTGAGGGATACTTCCCAAGAGCCGCAGACAGCGCGCGTGCTGTTGACAGCCTGTCATCGTTGCCCTGACTGAATGGTCATTTTCTTCGTCGCAGGAATGATCCAGCGCGCCTTTGTTTATCAATACTTTACGCCTCAGGACGGGAAACAAGTATTTAGAAAAAAAAAGGACCATTCATGACTGTATTGAAAGTTCTGAATTAAGCTTCGGCTATAAAAAAGCAGCACCTGTTGATGAAAACAAACAATTTGCAGACTAAGGTGAGGGTGGAAGTGGACACGTACTCAAGCACGCACTCCGAAGAAGACACGTACAAAAACAACATATTGATTGCTCATAGCACTGAGCGTACGTGCGTGTGTGTTCTCGTTTCTAGAGTTAAAGAATAAATGCTTACGTGACGGGGCTACTAAAATAAGCTTTGGCATTGTCGTTGTATAACAGACGTCGCCCAGTATGCGTTATAGATGCGCAGCCTTGACTATATATGATCTGTTTCTTCACGTAGTCAAGGTGAGTTCATAGGATTCAAGTTTACATCTTATACGTATACTAGCACGTCATGATGCTTGTATCGATGTTGGCAATTGCCAATAGTTCCGCTGGCGGCAGCAAAAATGAGGCAGCAAAATTGAATTGACGAAAGTCGCCAACTTCAACCGCGTTATCCGCCACGATGGCGTATCTGCGCCCGGGGTGTAGCAAGATCGTCCAGACGATGCCCCAGGCGTCGAGCAGCCCCCAAAATGAACAGAATCGGCAAGTCACGCAAGAATTCGGGAGAGAAAAATGAAGCTCTGAGAGGTGATCCGGCGTTTGCCAACTGACACGTCAGCGTCCTTCAATCGGGCCTCCGCTCCCGAAGTAATTGGAAAAGGAACCCAGGCGCGAATGCCTCGAAAGGAAGAGCCAATAAGAGAGAAGCACAGATATAAAACCGAGGACAATGGAATTTACACATTCGTTTCATGCCTTTCAGGCAGAAGAAGCCAAAGAGAGAACCGCACTGCTGCCGTTCCCGTTTTCCTCTGGTCCTCTCTCCTTTCACCCCGCTCAGGCGAACGCACATGCAAATAACCGTCGTGTGTTCTCCGGTTCCTGCTTCTTATTCTTCTTTGTTTGGTGCTCTTCGCGTCGTTCCTTAGTGCAGTCTTTCGGTGCTGTCGTCATTCTGTCTAGGTCTCAAGCCCCCGGGTGTTTTAAATTTTCACCAGGGAAGCGCCGACAAAGGCGCCAAAGATCCTCCGGCGATGTCATTCTTCATTTAGTTTTTGTTTCTCCTCTAACTCGCCTTTGCATTTGTCTCGGGCTGAGAACCTTGTGCTACGAGTCTGGTACGGCTACCGCTGCGGCGTTCAGTTGAGACAGGGAGAAACAATACGGCTGTTCTTGCGGGCTTCCTTTGGTTTATGTCCACGCAGCTTGCGTCGAATGTGTCTTCTCTTTCGACTGCTTTGCTGTCTGCGCACATGCCTGAGCTCGCTTGGAGACTTCATTTTATGTCCCCGCCCCTTTTGCATTGACGCCCATTCTCCTTTCTTTTCTCCGATGGTTCTTTCTATTTCTTCCTTTACTTTTTGATTTCTTTGCTTCGCGCCTTTTGTGTAGTATAAGCGTGTCATTCTTTATACGTGACGGTTATTGCGCTCGGCACTGGCGCTATTTATAATAACTTACCCTGTGTTTGTTCCTACAGCGTATATGTACTGCTTCGTCTGAAGCCCGATGCCACTTGTGAATATGCTGCAGCTACCTATTCAGCGTGGAAATCGTCTTGGCGATGAAATGCAAGAAAAACAAAATTTCATCAAAATGAGCATACCGTAAATTGTTCGTTTATGTTAACCACGAACGCCGAACAAATAATTATTATATAACATTTCTGTATGCGGAAGTAAAAGAAAAATTTCTGCCGCCGTAATTGGCACAAAGTTCGCCCGAAGCGGGCTAAGTAGAAGCACCAATGCTTCTTCTATCGTCTTGTCTGTGATTGAGAACAGTCCAGTACAAATTCCGAGCCGAAATAAGCCAACAATCCTATTCTAACTCTTTCCATTCTCTCACTTCACCAGTGGTCTGATGGGCATCCTGCGTATACATGGGTGGTCTGGCCGCACTGCATTTGCCTCACTTAGGCCGGAGGTGGAGGAACGCGTGGCTTGTGAAACCCGTGCCGAGGTATTCGAGCGCGTCAATGTGTGCTTTGGGGCAAATTCGTCAAGCCACGCTGTTCCTGCTGTCGGGCGTGATCTGTGTACTCAGAAGAACGTGCAACGCGAATGAAGAAATTGGAGACGGAGAGGGAAACACTTGCAAGTTCGCATGGTTGCATCACTGCACTGCAAGGCAGAATAATGAAGAGGCTCAAAGAGAGAGAGAGAGAGAGGGGGGGGGAGGGAGAGAGAGAGAGAGCAACACCCACCACGGAGGGTATTGCTACATACGGCCTCGCTGTGAAATTCATAGTTTCGCCCGATGGCAAAGCATTGGATGTGACAGCAAGGATTAGCATTGCGCTCAAGCATCTCTTATACGGTAGGGCGACACTGCGCAAACACCAAGCGAGAAAACTGCAGCTCTGCAGCAGAAACAGCGCCCTGACAGGATACCAAGCGTGTCACAACGCTGGCGCAATGAGGAACGCAACTCCATGGTTCACGATATAAGACCGTCGGAAGACCGTCGGCGTTTTTCAGCATCTAACTGGAAGGATTAGATGGGTTTAGCTCAAACGTTTACTTTAAGATCCGATCAGACCAGTGTATGTGTCACGGTTTCGTACGTGCGCAGCATACTCGGGAAACGTAATGGGCGTACTCACAACAAGCATGCCAGAAGCGGTAGCCAGAAAGCTTCCCTGGCTACGGCAGAGCCGATGGAGCGGTGTATGATGTTGATTTCAGTTGGCTGCATCACCTTTGCAGCCAAACCCAATGCGCGTATTCGAAGGCATTCTAACCTTCCACATACGGGCAAAACATGTACACTTTCTGAACAGCACCACCGTGCCAACGGCGATTGCGTGAAGACGTCTTGACTGTCCATGTAATTGGTATTGCAACAGAATCTATAGTGGCGATTTCTTGCTCACATGATTGCGGAGCAGAGCTATTGCCTGTTATGGAGGGGAGCAACAAAAAAAAGCAAGTTTACCTGGGACACTTTACTTTCATATACCTACGTAAGTAAAGACGATGAGCAAAACAAGGTGAGGCGCCTGCAATCACCTTGTTGACGTTTTGCTCATCGTCTTGAATTTCCATCTCCCGCACTCCCCGTCTTTTCCCTACGTAAGTAAAGTGACAGTCGCATTCGGGTGTAAGCGTGCAATAGTGTTTCTATTGCGAAATATAAATGAACTTCTGCTATACTGAACCCAGCTGCATACATGAACCATCTTCTAATTAGCTTTATTTTTTTCTTACTTACACTCACGTTTATTTGTAGACATATAGCACGTTTATATATGTGTTTATGGTATGTGTGTGAATGGTATATAAAGAAAGCGTAGCCTCACTTCTTAGTTGTCCGGGGATAGCCGGCTATAAGGCAGTCGATCTTACTGTTCGTCCGCAGTTATTACACAACAGCAGCAACTATACCCGGCGACAACTTTCTGTGGCAGCACAGCCAGGCTACGTGAAAGGGGCCTATGCACATGTGTTATGTGAGCATGCGTTGAATATTTGAATATACGTGATCCGAGTGAGAGTAGCGTAGCTTAATCAAACGTGTATAACACTTATCGAAAGGCTATATATATATATATATATATATCCTTCCGATAAGTGCTATACACGTTTGATTAAGATTATAATTAAGATTGAGATGAGAATCACGAAATTTTGGGATTCCGCAACGAAGTATTCAATGTTCAGTTGACCGCGTCTGCAAAAGAAGCTACGTATTGTTCAGAATGGCCATCTGCGGTGCAAGATTGCCGCACACTTACGACTATAGGCGGCAATATCCCGGCGCTGCTAAGGACGGCGAGCTGCAGTGCAAGATTGCAGCCCACTTACGAATTTAGGCGGCAACATCCCGGCGCTGCTAAGGTCGGAGAGCTGCAGTGCAAGACATGCCACAGCGTGACTAAATCGACTTTGTGACGGGACGAGTTCGGCGGGCCAACTATTGTTCCCAAACTCCCCAACGCGCTACC